>NW_007865997.1:0-604 GCF_000696425.1 Galeopterus variegatus
GAACTTATCACGATAAAACATGAGATAAGATCCCTAGGCCAGTTATCTAAAAGACAAAGAACAACCTTTTATGATTTTGTAGTAAGAGCACTCAAGCGTCTCTTTCTCTCTCTTTTTTTTTTCTTTTTTTTACTGCAAAACCCTTTTATCTTATCTACCTAAACCATTATCAAGACTTACTCAGACATTCTGTTTTTGTTCTATACTTTTTGTTTTTTTAAATAGCCAGTCATTTTACTCTAGGACAAAAATACAGTGTACCGGGGCCGGCCCGGTGGCGCACTGCTACAGTGCACCGCTTGGGAGCGCGGCGGCACTCCCGCCGAGTGTTCAGATCCCACATACAGACCGGTTCCTGCTCACTGGCTGAGCGAGGTGCGTGCGCAACGCCGAGGGTTGCGATCCTGTTGCCGGTCCCGTTCTGGTACGGGCGCGACACTGAGGGGTTGCGATCCATTGCCGGTCATGAAAAAAGACAAAAAGGAAAAAAAAATACAGTGTACCAGATAAAAATTGTTATTATTATTATTATTATTATTATTATATTTATTTATTTATTTTTTAGCCCCTCCAACCATAACCATACCCCACATTTATGGCCTTC
>NW_007865998.1:0-604 GCF_000696425.1 Galeopterus variegatus
GGACACCATCTATCTCATAAAACATTGAAATAGGGTTCTCTTGGAATTAAAACATTTAACACAATTTTGTGCAATGATGAGTGATATCTTTTCAATTGGAAAAACAGTGAACTCACATATAATGCTGAATCTACAATATCACACTGATATGAGTAGAATAAAAAAAAAATCTCAATTCCTTAAGGGAGACGTGAGAGGGAGGTTATATACCAAAGAACAAAAAGAATTTTCAGACTAGAAGTAATAACAGTTCAGGCTGGCTGAGATGACTACTCTGAACTAAAAATGGAAGACCACAAGACAGTCCTCTGGTTTCCTGGAAATGGAGCTGTATTTTATCTTTTAGATGAAAGATAATTTTTAAATTTCTTCAGTATCCTAGGCATTTGGAAGGAGAGACATAATACATGTGCCTAAAAGTCTTTTAGATTATACAATCTATTCTCAGAAGACCTTCAGGAATTAGGACAGAAATAGACAAATAAGAGCATAGGACTGCTTCTAAAAAAAATCCATAAGAAAATAAATTTTTTGTTCCCATTATTTTCTGCTGGATATGGTGGTTAAAATAGTATCCATTTATGTTGAAATTCAGATTTTTTTT
>NW_007865999.1:0-604 GCF_000696425.1 Galeopterus variegatus
TACTTATTTACCAAATTAATTTCCACAATGAAATAGCAATAAAGAGAAGACTTGTAAATAATCCACATGGGAAGGGAAAAAAAAAAAAAAACCAAAGCACTGTAGTTGTTTCAGTGTTGTAGTTTGGAGAACATTCTTTTATATTGTTGCAGAGTCAGAAGAGTAATTTTACCAGAAGAGAGCTCATAAAATGATGGGTATTTTGGTAATCAGGCAACTTGTCTTCAGGTCATTATTTTTATTTATTTATTTATTTTTATTGATTATACACATTCACAGAGCACCAAGCTGACAATCAGCACCAGTGCACAAGATGTGATGATCAGATCGATGCTATCAGCACGCCCACCACCTCAAATTGCAGTTATTCTCAGTGTCTCCCCCCAAACTCTCCCCATCTCCCCTCCCCATATCAATTATTTTAATGGGTCATAAGACAATTTTTCTTCTCTACTTTCCATCATGAAAAGTTTACTTAGTCATAGGCTTGTAATTAGTAGGATTGTTTTATTTGGTGGAATATATATATATATTTATATATACTTTTTCTGATTACTTATTTTTTTATTGAAACGTAATTGATTGTACAAATCTGTGGGGTACA
>NW_007866000.1:0-604 GCF_000696425.1 Galeopterus variegatus
GCCTCCCTCCAGCACGAGGGGCGGGAGCAGGTACAGGAAGTAGATGCTCCTGTCCATGACCGGAGGCGACGTGTGGTCGGTGCCGAAGATGACGGCGCCCACCAGCGCGCCCACGAGGATGAGCAGGCAGCTCTCGGGCACCAGGCGCAGCAGCCTGCGGTGCAGACGGAAGCCTGGGGAGGAATGAGGGCGCCCGTGAGAGGTCTGCCCGGGGGACGCTGCTGCTGCCCGCGGGCTGCGAGCGCCCCGTCGGCAGCAGCGACTGCACGTGCTGCGGGGCTGGGGGGCATCGGGCATCCACGTGCAGCCCAGCGCGGGGTACGGAATCGCCCCCAGCCAGCTGTCCCTTCCCCTTCCTCCTTCCTGCCTTCCCCATCTCACAGGGCTCCGGGAGGGCACACGAGGTCAAACGGCAAAGAGGGGAAACTGAGGCACTCACGCAAACCCGGCTAGAAAGCTCAGGCAGGGTCCTCAGTCAATTAAACCTCGTCTAGGTCCAAATTATACCTCGTCTAGGTCCAAACTCAACTTACCATTCCCCTTTTTGCCAAAAACACACACAGAAATTAAAAGCCCCTTCTTTGTCTCCCTTATTTAGCCAATG
>NW_007866001.1:0-604 GCF_000696425.1 Galeopterus variegatus
ATGGGAATAATAATAGTCATATCTTTCTAAAGGTCTCCCCATGAAAGTGATTTTTTAAATGAAATTTACCCATATTATGAAATAATATAAAGTGGCAATCACAGTATGTGACACAAAGATCAAAAAAAATTATTCCTTATTATAATTGCATGCTTATTTTTCCTACTAGACAGTGAATTCTTCAAGTGCAAATCTGTGTCATTTACATTTGTATTTTTTAGTGTCTGATGATGTGCTTATTTAATAAATACATAAAATCTTCCTAGAGTAGGATAAGATTTGTTATGGGCTATATTAGTTAGGACAACACTAAACAATAACAAAACAAGAAAAAACAATATGAGTTAGTTTCTTTGTTCTGTAAAGTTCCAGACACATGCTTCTGATCATCATGCACCTCTCCTCAAGAGCATGATACAGGAACCCAGGATCCGTCTATACTGTGGCTCCCCCAGTCTCAGCCCGTGGCTTCCAAGGTCATCATGGTTGTCTGTATCTAGATGGCAAAAGGGGAAAGAGAGTGGAGAAGGCACACTTACTTCCTGACCACCTTGTGCCCGAAATAAAACACCTCACTTTGGTTGGCATTCCACTGCAAAAACCA
>NW_007866002.1:0-604 GCF_000696425.1 Galeopterus variegatus
AAAAACCTCAAGGCTCTCCAGATATTGACATCAGAGGTCATTATGTTTTTAGAGAGCCACTATTACCCTTAGGCTAGAGAGGAGCAGAAGAGAGGCAGTGTTAGTAGAACCCTGGGGACAGCTGGAATGGGTATGCAGTGGACTTATGTGATAGGAGATGGAACTACAAAGATGTAGCCCTGGCCACAGAAGCCTCCTGAGACTAAAATTATGAGAGTAATATTTTGCGTTTTGCCATCAGCTCTCCAATTTTCCACCATTGTCTACCATTGATAAATCCCAGACCGACACCAACATACTGACTCTAGAGTTAGAAAAATTAAGCCAGCAGCAGTCTCGTGCATTGCAGTAAAGGGAAAAGCAGAGGAAGTGAAAGGGTATGAGGACAGCTAAGGAGACCTGGAATCATTTCCATTCAGGACGGCTTGTTTTTATGACCTCTCTGGTTCTTGTTGTCTATAACACCTGATCCTTTTTTTTGAAGAAATACTCTTCCCCCTCCAACAACTTTGCCTGAAACCATCCCTTACTTCTGACCCCCACTGCTATACAAAACAAGCTGACTAGAAAACATGTTACAAGATTTAGGATCCCATGTGAAGTG
>NW_007866003.1:0-604 GCF_000696425.1 Galeopterus variegatus
CATCACATTGGGAGTTAGGGCTTCAACATATGTATTTGGGGAGACACAATTCAGTCTATTAGCAAGAAATACATTTCTTTATCTTCCTTCCTTCCTTCTTTCCTTCTATCTCTTTTTCTTCTTTCTTCCTCTTTCCTTCTTTTATTTTCTCTCCTTCCTTTTTTTCCCCTTCCTTCCTATCTTTTGTCCTTCCTTTTCTTAATATTAATAATCATTTAAACAACAATCATTACAGAGTAATTTTACTTTAGTAACTTTTATGATTACCTTTGAATGATTTATTATCTCTTTGGCACTTTCTAATTTCAGATCTTTTCAAATCACCTGCTTTTAATGTATTACTTAAAAGCAATTTATTGTACCTGGAATTACAAGACATTTATTCTGCAATTTGTGATATGTACAATACTAATTTAAAAATTAATCAAAACCTTTCTCAATTTTGAAAAACTGCAGTGTAAAATTTTATTAAAAGGTTTTTGTTTTTGTTTTCCAGTTAGATGTGATGTGGCCTTATTAAAGTAAATTTCTTTGGAAGTATATCTGTTTAATTGTCCCTTTTTTAGACACCTACCAAACTTTTCCACTGGAAAAATCTATTCCT
>NW_007866004.1:0-604 GCF_000696425.1 Galeopterus variegatus
ATTACAGCTGGAGTTTTCACTGGCACCACGACACAGACACATGGCTTGGCGAAAGACAAAAAAATTGTTGCAAAGGGAGATAGGGTCAGTCTTCCCTTGGTGTCTGACTTACACAGATAACACAGGTCCATCTGCCTGCAGTATCTGATAAAACTTTTCATTCTCACATTTTGACAGAAATCATTGGTATCCTTAAGGCACATTACCACATGCAATAGTCAATCTCAAATTTACATGGAACTGGCAATGAGAATAAAAGAAATGGTTACAATCATTGGTGCTTTGGTTTCTGCTTTCAAAAGCCTCAAGACTTCGTTGTGATGGGACTTGGAAGCCTCCAGGTATTGCACGTGGCCATGGGCTGTGGTTTTACTTGTCATTCAGATGGGCCAATTTTTAAATAAATGGCTACATTCGTAGTGGATGAAATGGGCATGCGGTGGGGTGAGGGAGAGTTCTGAAGTGCAAATGTGAAAGTGAAAAAAAAGGAAGAAAAGGAAGAAAGGATAAGAAATAAGAAAGAAAAGGAAAGAGAAATCTGACAAACTGGGAAATAAATACTTTCCTAAGAATAGATCTGTACTTTACCTCTATAGGCAATAAA
>NW_007866005.1:0-604 GCF_000696425.1 Galeopterus variegatus
GATTAAAAACCCTTGCCATTTTGAAGCCTATATTCTAGTGGGAAGTGCATAATAAAAAAAATCAAGGAGTAAATATTACTAAAGGGTAATAAGTGCTATAGAGAAAAATAAAATAAAGAAGAGAAAGAGGAAATGCTTGGGGTGGGGGTGCCATTTTAAACAGGATGACAGGAAAGGTGTAACTCAGGGGGTGACATTTGAGCAAAGATGTTAAGAAGGTAAGCATTCAAGTCACACAGATATCCCAGAGAAGACCTCAGGACAGCAAGTATAAACGCTCTAGTCCCTGCTTCTACTGCTGCGTGGTATTTCATACTGTGCTGTCGAGAGCTGTCCTGCTATAGGGAATGGCTTGGGAGCCTGAGGAGCGACACCCCTTGTTCAGCTAGGCCACAGGGGGATCCCACGTGTGTGGCATGGCTCTGTGGAATTTCCTGTTTGTTCACTTTTGGTTACTTGACAAGGCTTCCCAGAATTAGAAAGCCTCACCTTTTGGCTTAGTATGGCTTTGGGAAGTTCCAAGGGCCCTGGAGTTTCTCAAAAGACATGTTAAATATGTATCAGAATTAATTGGTTTATTTAAAGGGCATTGTCAGTACTAAAG
>NW_007866006.1:0-604 GCF_000696425.1 Galeopterus variegatus
TGAAAAGTACATTAATATTAATGAGAAAAAGCTGCTTAAAATAGAATTATGGCAACCAGGATGGTTGGGAAGTATGTTATACCTCATTCAAATCTAATTCCAATTCCTTTATTTAAATACTAGCTCAGGGGTATTGAACATTTTCAAGTTATTGAATACTTGTCTTTGTCTTTTGGGGCTGCTATAACAAAGCACCATAGGCTGGGTGGCTTTTAAACAATAGAAGTTTATTTCTCACAATTCTGGAGGCTGGTAAGTCCAAGATCAAGATGCTGGCAGATTCGTTGTCTGGTAAAAGTTCTCTTCCTGACTTGTAGATGGCCACGTTTCCTAGTTCATAAAATGGCACATTCTTGTTGTCTCATCATAGGTAGTTCTCTGGGACTTCCTTTAAAAGGGAACTAATTCTACTCTCGAGAGCTCTTTCATGACTTAATAACCACCCAAAGGACCCACTTCCTAATACTACCATATTTGTGATTGGGTTTCAATATATGAATATTATGGGGACACAAACATTCAGACAATAGTAATACTTAAAAACAAAATTTATAATCTCACCTATTTCTCTTCTAAAGTGTGCAATTAAGATGTAAGCTGTAGC
>NW_007866007.1:0-604 GCF_000696425.1 Galeopterus variegatus
GGATCGCAACCCTCAGTGTCGTCCCCGTACTGGACCGGGACCGGCAACGGGATCGCAACCCTCGGTATTGCCCCCACGCCTCGCTCAGCCAGTGAGCGGGAACCGGTCTGTATGCGGGATCCGAACCCTCGGCAGGAGCGCTGCTGCGCTTCCCAAGAGGCGCACTAGCGCAGTGCGCCACCGGGCCTGCCCCCATTCTATTTAATTTAAAAAGCAAAATTTATATATATAAATTATATAATATATATATTAAAATATGAATTTACATAAATTAAACATATATATACTAAAATTTATATATATATAAATTTACTAAGATTTGTACCTAAAATCCTAACTCTAAACCTATTCTTCAATTATCTACTGTATTTTCAGTTGGAACAACAGGAGCGGCATCATTTGGGGCTGGACTGTGTGGACATTCAGAGGGACTGACCCGCAGCACTGTCTCATAAAAACACAGGATTTATGGAAGAAACCCAAGTGTCACTAAAACCGATTGCCCCGAGTGAATTATGTGCATGTATGTGATGATGATGTCAGAAAAAGGTACATAATGATCACAGTGGCAATTTGATTTTGTGGTGTTTGTAAAAGACTAAAG
>NW_007866008.1:0-604 GCF_000696425.1 Galeopterus variegatus
TATCTATCATCTACCTATTTACACACACATATACACACAATTATATTATTCTGCTTCTTTATTTTGTTCAATATTGTTTTTAAGATTTGCCTTAACCCTATAGAGTATTCCATTTTATTAATGCACTAATATTATTTATCCATTCTCTTATTGATAAACACAATTTGAAAAATATTGTATAATATACACAATGCTCCAATGAACATATTTATAAATATCTCTTTGAGCACATTTGCAATAGTTCCTCTATGCCTCAGAAGTAGAATTGCTAGTTCAAGGAGTGCATGTATATGTGATAGGTAGAATAATGGCTCCCCTAAAGATTTCTTTGGACCCTGTGAATATGTTACCTCACATGGCAAGAGAGACTTTACAGATGTAATTATGGTTAATGATCTTCAGAAGGGGGAGATTGTCTTGGATTATCCAGGAGGGACCAATCTAATTGCATGATCTCTTGTAACTGAAAGAAGAGACAGAGTAGAGGGTCAAAGAGATAGGATCTGAAAAGGACTCAACCAGCTGTTATTTTTTGTTTGTTTGTTTGTTTTTTTTCCTTTCTGTCTTTTTTTATTGACCGGTAACGGGATTGCAAACCTCGGTG
>NW_007866009.1:0-604 GCF_000696425.1 Galeopterus variegatus
TTTCTTTTGCTTACCTTTCAAACTCATCTTAGATGCAGCCTTCCCTGACCAATGCCTTACCCCAAGGCCAATCTAGAATAGGGTTCTCTCATCCAACCTCTGAAAGTGCTCTGTGATTTTATGAGTCACAGCATTTCTCTTAGGTCCCTTTGAGGGCCAGGATCAGATCTCCTTCATCTTCTCTTCATCACCCAACCTAGTACCTGTCCCATGGCACACTGGACCTCATGCTTTACATGCCTCATCACATGTCATCCTCTAGAAGCCCACATATCATATACTATTTTTATTACTCACCTTTTACGGATAAGGGAACTGAGGCACAGAGAAGTTAAGAAACTTGCTGGAGGTCACACAGTTGCTAAGTGTCAGGGAACAGACTTGATCCAGACATTCTGGCTCTGGATTCTGTGCTTTTAAAAATGCTACTGCCAAGAGCATGGGATATCTTTCCATCTTCTTGTGTTCTATTTAATTTCCCTCAACAGTGGTTAGTAGTTCTCTTTGTAGAGATTTTTCACATCCTTGGTTAACTTTATTCCCAAATATTTTATTTTTTTTGGTGGCTATTGTAAATGGGCAAGCTTTCTTGATTTCTTTTTCT
>NW_007866010.1:0-604 GCF_000696425.1 Galeopterus variegatus
CTCTGGCAAGGGTCTCTTTGACCCAGGGATTTAAGGTGAGAGTGGGCAGGTAAGGTCACTTCGGAGTTCATGATCCTGCCAGAGGAAGGGCACAG
This sequence comes from Galeopterus variegatus, assembly GCF_000696425.1. Lineage (NCBI taxonomy): Eukaryota > Metazoa > Chordata > Mammalia > Dermoptera > Cynocephalidae > Galeopterus > Galeopterus variegatus. The sequence goes on from NW_007866010.1 coordinate 96, forward strand.
GGCAGAAGGTCAGACATAATTTGGGAAGGGCCTTACAGGCTCTGCAATTATGTTCGAAGGCCTGTATCAGGTTCTAGCGTGTGTGCACGCAAGGCTGTGAGAGCACCCCAAGCTCTCAGATCACACCTGCCCTCACTCCAGCAACCAGAGAGGAGTTCTCCAAGGAGCACTGCGTGTAACCACCAAGCCAGGGCCAGGTCTTGCTCAGGACTACCCAACCCATAAGGGATGGAGCTGGGGCAGGCTGACATACTCCAGGGCCAGCCTAGTCTTTGTCTGGTAGTGAAATAAAGCCAGTGTCCAGGTGCAGGTGGTGGGCAGATCATGGGGGTGTTAAGGGGACCACAAAGTAACTGGCTCTGAGGAGGATGGACACATTGCTTGACCTAGGTTTTTGGCACAGTATTGTACGTGACACCCAATAGAACCTGTCTGCCCCCGAGCGGCTCCCTCTTCAGACTTTGAGTCCATTTAAGAAAATGATATTTTTTGGATTACATTCAGCATGT
>NW_007866011.1:0-604 GCF_000696425.1 Galeopterus variegatus
CAAGCATATAATTACATGCTGTCTGATTTTTTTATGGTATTCCTAATTTTTCCTTAAGATGCCTTTCACCACATCATGGCTGTCTAAAAGCTAGTTATACTCTAAGGGCATACTTAAATTCTCCCTTTTGTGTGCTAGTCAGAATCAACGCTGGGCTACTGAAATTGTTTTTACATCATTAAAATTCAATAATTTGGTATTTTTAGTGTGTTGAGGAATCCATTTTCTATGCATTAGACAGGGAGCCCCTTGATGGTAAGACCCATGTCTGTTCACCAGCATACCCATTATTGAAGCTGGCTAACATGCAATAAACATTAAGTGAATGAATACATTAGTGACATCCTTAAGTGGAAAATAACAAGATGAATACAAAAGTTTACAGTCAGCACATTAGTCGGAGCTCAGCAAATAAATGAATGAGTAGAGAGAATTTCCTTGACCCTGAATTCATCCTGTACAGAATTTACAGGGGCCCTTTCTGCATAAACTGACTTCTTATTTTCACAGTTTTACAAAGCAGCATGACCCTGCTTGGTTCCTTTTCAAATCATAGTAACTGAACCAAATTTGACGTTCTCAAAAAAAAAAAAAAAAAAAAAAA
>NW_007866012.1:0-604 GCF_000696425.1 Galeopterus variegatus
ATTCTTACATGTTCCTTAAACCAAGTCATTTAGGACTGGTACTTGGCAGAAAGTTAGCCTGTTTCAATTGTGTGTGTCTGTGTATTTTAAAGTGACACAACTACATTTCCATTCAAAGATTCTGTACAGATGGTCCCTGACTTACAATGGTTTCACTTAATGATTTTTCAACTTTATGATGTAAGTCAAGGAGCATCTGTATTTTAATTTTCTACTATTTCAGAATGGTCTTCTTTTTAGTCTTAATTCTATTAACAGTCTGTCTCAAAGAAGGATATATTTCTATTGGAAAATATTCAAGCAGGGTTCCCTATATCAACTAATCAAAACAAAAAAATTATTAAAGCCTTTGAGGGAGAGAGATTTCTATTGTATCTATAGTGCCTAGTATGATTTCTGGTTTATAGTAGACACTCAACAAATATTTATTGAATGAATGAATGAAAGATCATCTACTAAGATAAATAATATGTCAAGAGGAAATCACAATCACTTTTTCAGTTATCAACATTTTATATCTTACCTGTAACTGCAAAACTTTCAATTTTTTTGTTAAGTCTTTGCTTTTCTTGTTCAAGCTGATAAACAACAGTTTCCAGGTCTG
>NW_007866013.1:0-604 GCF_000696425.1 Galeopterus variegatus
GTGTAGGAGATTGTCCCCCCAACCCCACCCAAATACCCAGAGAAAATCCATTGCATTGCCCTGTTAAAAGCTTGCATGGTTGAAATCCATCTCCCATACCATCCACACTGGGCCCACAGCAGTCTGACTCCTAACTCCTTACTGCACGCTAGCCTCCACAAGGCTCAGGTCCGCGCCTCTCCCACGTGGCCCTTCTCAGCGTCAGCACCTCCCATTCCCTTTGCTGCTCCTATAGCTCCTCATTCCTTACGAGCATCCTTGTGTCTGGACTCCAGCTGCCCCCTCACTGACCCATCTTCTGGAAGGCATCAGGTGTTTATCACTGGGCAAAAATCAAGACCATCTCCTCCCAGACCCTAAGGGCGCTCACTGTTGAGAGCTGAAACAGACGAAATGAGACATAAGCTGGGATGTGATATGTTACTTCCATGCGTTCGCCTCAGAGCAAAGGGGGGCTCTGTCTCCTTCCTCCCTCTTGCTGGCTAGAAAGCAGACATGATGGCCAGAGCCTATGCAGCAACCTTAGGCCATGAGGCCCTGTGATGGAACAAACAGAGCAGCACGGCGGAGAATCCTGATGTACTGGTGACCATGCAGTAGTCAT
>NW_007866014.1:0-604 GCF_000696425.1 Galeopterus variegatus
AGAGCGAAGGATGGAAACCGAGACTGTAGACCAGAAGGGGCAAAGGAGCCACATGTGAAGGATTCTGTTCAAGCTGAAAGCCCCCCGAGTCTGTTCATCTGCGCGGTTGGGTACAGTTTATAAGGGCACTGCCGGTTCGCCAAAACCAGCTTGCATCTAATATATCTTGCAGTTTTATCCTGCAGAAAATTACAAGGGAGAGAGTTCCTGGGGAACATTTTCCAGCTTTCTTCCTAATAAAAGTGAAGAAGATAAAGATTTGGGGAAATTTTGAAAATGTTAACAAACTTCAGAAAGAAGTCAAGAGCGCCACTCGGCTACTCGACTATTTTGCTTCCTTTTCCTTTTTGAAAGAGAATGAACTCAAACGGGCAAGGACAGAACAGACGCCACAGAGAAGGAACTGACACGGGGCGGGGCGGGGGAAATGTGCATCCCCCGTTCCGGCCCCGGTGTGCCTGTCACCCTACACCAGGGCCCCGACAGAGAGCCCGAAGTTCACGGGGCATGGGGGTGTGTTGGGACTTGGAAGCGGTCACTGCAGGCCAGTTTTCTGCACGCTGTACACCATCATCTGCCTTCGCTGCCATTCGTCTTTGACAAA
>NW_007866015.1:0-604 GCF_000696425.1 Galeopterus variegatus
CGGGAGCACCGCCGCGCTTCCCAAGCAGCGCACTATCCAGTGCGCCACCGGGCCGGCCCCTTTGTCTCTTGATTTTTAATGTTTCTGTGAAGGGATGGGCTCTTGGAGCTGCCTATGCCACCGCTTTTGCTGATGTATTTACTTTAGTTATCTTTTAATGGTAGATGTGCTAGAAACAAATTATTGAGAATCTTGAGATAGGAAAGTTACCCTCGATTATCCTGGTGAGCCTAATGTACTCACAAGGATCACTAAATCAGAAAGAGGAAGTCAGCAGGGTCAGAGAGAGATGTGAAGATGCTATGCTGCTACATTCGAAGATGAAAAAAAAGGAGCCATGAGCCAAGAAATGCAGGCAGCCTCTATAAGCTACAAAAAAGCAAAGAATGTGTGATTCTCCCCTAGGACCTTCAGAAGGAATGTAAGCCTTCTAATAACTTAATGCTTTTCCAGTAAAGCCCACTTCAGACTTCTGATCTCTAGAATTAGGAGACAATAAGTTTGTGCTGATTTATGCCATTAAGTTTGTGATAATTTGTTATAGTTACGATAGGATGTTAATACACCCTACTTTGTCACTGCAATCTGGAGAAGAGCCCTTCAC
>NW_007866016.1:0-604 GCF_000696425.1 Galeopterus variegatus
GACAAATCTCCCTTTAGCTAAAACTGTTTTGTTTATATCTAAGAAAAAGATGTCTTCATATGCTACCTAATTATCATAGCCTTTGTCCTCTGTAATTAATGTAATTCATTATTTTGATATTCATGTATTGTGAAATGATTACCCCAAATAAAAAGTTAGTTAACACACTCTGCAATTATTTCTAGTTTAGGGAGACAACTTTTGTCACATGTCCTCTCTCTTTTTTTTAGTAGGATTCCATTTATATGAAATTGAAGTTCGGCTGCATATTCTTGTGTCTGCTTTCTTATATAACATCATTTTTTCTTCCCCTTTTAATTTCGATTTTCTTATCAAAGATATAATGTACCTAGCTAAAGAACCCAAAGAGCTCCAGAAAGCGTATAAAAACAAACAGAAGTCTCCTGCCCCTTCTCTCTTCACCCTAATTTCTGCTCCCCAGAGGCAAATACTTCCAATTCTTTTACTTATTTCTTTTTGTATTTCCCTTCACGTTTCTTTTTCTTTCTTTCTTTTTTTTTTTTTTCTTTTAAAGATGACTGGTAAAGGGCCGGCCCGTGGCTCACTCGGGAGAGTGTGGTGCTGATAACACCAAGGCCACGGG
>NW_007866017.1:0-604 GCF_000696425.1 Galeopterus variegatus
AGTTGAATAACAATACCTGTGTACAATGTGTGATGATAAAATCAGGATAATTAGTATGTTCGTCGTTACAAAACATAATCATTCCTCGTGTCCATTAACCAGTGTCTCACTAGCTCCCTCCCCCTCCCCCATTCACATCTCTAGTGACCACAGCTCTGCTCTCTCCCTAAAGTTCAGTGCATTATTGTGATTGTTTTTATTATTTTTTTTAATTTTAAAATTTTTTTAAAAACATGACTGGTAAGGGGATCTTAACCCTTGACTTGGTGTTGTCAGCACCGCACTCTCCCAAGTGAGCTAACCAGCCATCCTTCTATAGAGATCCAAACCCGTGGCCTTGGTGTTATCAGCACCACGCTTTCCCAGGTGAGCCACAGGCTGGCCCTTTGTTTTGAATTTTTAAAATTATTTATTTATTTATTTACTTATTTATATATATATTTTCCCCTCCCACTTGTGAGTGAGGACATGTGGTATTTCTCTTTCTGTGCTTGGCTTGTTTCATTTAACACAGTTTTCTCCAAGCTCATCCATGTTGCTGCGAATGGCAGAATTTCATTCTTTTCTATGGCAGAGTAGAATTCCACTGTGTATATATACCACA
>NW_007866018.1:0-604 GCF_000696425.1 Galeopterus variegatus
GGGCCGGCCCAAAATGTAGTCACTTTAGAGCAGAAGTACTATTTTGAAACTTGATCCAGCAGCATAATAAGCTGAGCACACATGACAGAGGTTAGAATCTCAGGTGCACATGAGAAATGAAACAGAAGAGACTGCACACGGGAGAACCCAGGCCCATTAAAGAAAGCCACAGCTGCCCTGGCCAGACTATGAGCTTCATCTGAGTCAATAGGAGAAAACATCAATTAAAAAGAAGGGAAGTGCGGGACAGAAGGAAACATCCTGAGAAATTCCCTGGAAGATTGTCCGTAGGAAATAACCACCCGCCAGTCACATCCAGTGGATTATGGTGTGGCATAGAAAAGGGGTGGTGTTTAAAAGCCTTCAAGGCAGCAAACACATAAATAAAAAAGGGAAACATGTCCACTACTCAAACTGCTTACAGCTTACTGACTTGCCATGCATGCTTTTCCGGGGACAATTATATATTCAGGAGTCCCCTTCCTAGGCCAGCTCCACTTCATGGTGGTGCAGACAGCGTTCTGTTGGTTAGCCCAGCTGGCTTAGGGAATGAAAGGTGGTCTGCAACTCTCACCACGTATAAACATGAATCTCCACATTTGCA
>NW_007866019.1:0-604 GCF_000696425.1 Galeopterus variegatus
TGATACTTTTCATTCCTAGAGTTCTGGCTGGTTCTTTTTCAAATTTACCTGGCTATTTTTTGTTAGTCTTTTATTCTTTGCTAATTTTTACTGCATATTTTAAACATTTTATCTACAGTTATGTTTTACTGTGTATCATTCTTGAATCTGAAGTCCTTGGAGGATCTAAATCTGTTGTTTAAAGTTTACTCTGATTCTTAACTTATAGGGACTTGTTTCCTTGTGTGTCTGGTAATTTTTTATTGTGATTTCATCTTTTGATGAGCTTGTGGGAATCCTGGGGGCTTAAATTGGAGATGCTTTCCTCCTTGCTTCTTCTGGGAGCCAGCGGTACAGCTGATCTAGAGACCACTTCATCCCCTTCTTGGGCTTAATTACAGATGACTCAGATTCAACTTCTTTTCCTTTTGGGAGTCAAAGTTTAATTTCTCAATGATCTTTACCCTCGGAGCAATTTCACATTTTGTGTTTTCTTACCATTCAACTACCCCAGCTCTAGTTTCAACTCCCTGTATCTTTTTCTGGCCTCTCTCCTTCTCCTATATTGAGGATTTTCCTTCTAAAAAGCCCAGCAAAGCATCAAAACCCACGTTTGCTGTGATTT
>NW_007866020.1:0-604 GCF_000696425.1 Galeopterus variegatus
AGTAATGCTCAAATTCCAGACCCCACAGAGCATGGAATCCTTGAAGTGTCTGAAAAAGAATTCCAAGCAATGATCTTAAGAAAGTTTGAAGAAGACTCAATTAGTGAACACAAGGAAACAAGAAAAAGAATATCCAGAATAAGAAGGAGGAAATTTACAAATAGATTAATACCTTTAAAAAGAATGTAGCAGAACTCCTGGAAATGAAAGATTCACTTATTGAAATAAAAAGAGAGCTTAAGCAGCAGACTAGAGCAAGCAGAAGAATTTCAATCTCCAAGATGGTCTTTTTGAAATAACCCAGGCAGACAAAAAAACAGAAAAAAGAATTTAAAATAATGAAGAAAATCTAACAGAGATAGCAGACAACCTGAAGCACTAAAACATCCAACTTGTGGGTATTCTAGAAGGTGAAGAGAAAGGAAAAGGTATTGAAAACCTGTTTGAGGAAATAATAACAGAAAACTTTCCAGGGGTAGGGAGAGATGCAGACCCTCAGATCCAGGAAACTTAAAGATCCCTAAACAGATTCAATCCAAAAATATCCTCTCCAAGACACATTATAGTCAAATTTGCAAAGCTCAAAGACAAAGAGAGAATTCTA
>NW_007866021.1:0-604 GCF_000696425.1 Galeopterus variegatus
AAACAGAAATGAGAAACATGAAGGAACAGGGAAACATGACACCCACAAAAGAAGACTACCACGTTTCCAATACCAGACCCAAACAACAGAAAACTAGTGAATCACCTGAAGAGGAATCCCAAATGGCAATAGTAAAGAAACTGAGCATAATGAGTGAAAAAAGGATAGAAATCACAATTCAGTTTTAAAAAGAAAAAGATCATGTATGCATATCTTTGTTGACAAACTCAGCAAAGAGATAGAAACAAATAAAAAGATCCAAGTAGAAATTCTGGAATTGAAGAATTTATTCAATGAAATAAAAATACAACCAAAAGCATAAGCAGCAGGCTACAAGTGAGAGAAAGAATTTCTGACATAGAAGATAGGCTTTTTGAATTAACACAGTTAGAACAAGAAAAAAGAAAAAGGAATTAAAAAGATTTTTTTAAATGAAGAAATTCTGTGAGTTTATTCTAAACTTTAAGTGCATAGACATTTTTATTGTGGGTGTACTGGAAGTGGAAGAGAAAGGAAAAAGCATTGAAAGCCTGTATAATTATCTCAGAAAACTACCCAAGTATTGGAAGAGATAAATATAGATCCAAGAGGCACAAAGATCCTC
>NW_007866022.1:0-604 GCF_000696425.1 Galeopterus variegatus
TGCTAGTTAATCTTGCCACAAGAATCTGTAACTTGTGTTTCAACTGTTTCTGTTTCTGCTGCTCCAACTCTGTTCTAGGCTTGGCAGGTGCGCAACCTCATGGATGTCCACTCTCTAAATGATTTCTTTCTTTGAGGCCGAATGTATTCTTTGGCCTCTGGAAAATTAAATTTAGCAAGCACAGATTTCCCTAAGGGGCACAAGCCTCTTTACTTTTTAAAGTTTTCACAAAATATGATGTGAGCCATTGGACTATTTGGGGTAGAGCTGACAATAGGCAGAGAATTAAAAATAAATGATCCCCGCCCTTTTGTCTTTGGTACCAGTGGTGCTGTGGAGGACGAGTGACTCGAGGACTGGAGCCCTGACTGCTGATCCTTCTGATGGGATTTTACTGAGATAACATATGGATGCTGTGGCCTGGGTCTCCAGTGAACACTGTCAAATTAGCAGGAACCATTACAACATAGTAGCTGGCAAGTGAGTCTTTGTCCCAAAGAATGACAGCCCTGAAGAGCCACTCCAACATTTCTCAAGCCCCACGGCTTGGTGTTGACATCCTGTTTTCGCTGCTAGATGAGAAGCACTATTCCATTGGGTATAG
>NW_007866023.1:0-604 GCF_000696425.1 Galeopterus variegatus
TGTCCTTATAAAAGAGGCCCAAGAGAGATCTCTCACCCCTTCCACCACATAAAGATGCAGTAAGAAGACTCCATCTATGCACTAGGAAATGGACCCTCACCAAACACTGAATCTGCCAGTACCTTGATCTTGGAATTCCCAGCCTCTGGCACTGTGAGAAATAAGTTTCTGTTATTTATAAGCTACCCAGTGTATAGTACAGACAGTCTCCAACTTACAATGATTCAACTTAATGATTTTTCCACTTTAAGATGGTGCAAAAACAATACACAACCACAAGGTTTCAGACTTTAAGCACTGGTGATTCTTTGACCAAAGACTCTCTGAGCTGCATTTTTGACTTACAATAGGTTCACCGAGATGTAACCCTATTGTAAGTCAAGGAGCATCCTAATTTTGTTACACAAGCCCAAACAGACTAACACACCAAGGATGCACACATTTTCAGAGGAGCGCCCGCCTTCTGTTAGCTGATGCCCTCTGACTTTTACCCTTGAGCATAGTAGATGATAAGAAGACTATATTATAAAAAGGGGGCATGACGGGGAGGGTTTTGTTTACTATCAGGCACAGAGAAATGTACAAAAGAATTTGCCTTAAGTTC
>NW_007866024.1:0-604 GCF_000696425.1 Galeopterus variegatus
CCAGACTGTATTTTTTAATTTAATACAAAATTCATTGAGTGCAAATTCCATAACAGAACACGCTATTTCACTTTTCCAAGCTTTTTCCAAAATCTGTATTCTTTCCCTAAGGCATCTCTAACAAATCTGAGCAGCCCAGTGTTGAAGAGGAAATCATCGCCATCAAAGACAAATATATTTTCTGGTATATGTTCAGCTCACTCCTACCCACATATCTTTTCCACATGTGTGGCTTTTCAACCCATCTCTTGCACTCTGAATTTGTACAAACAGATTTGAGGCCAAAGCTCATAATCTCCCATTTAGCCCCAGAGAGTGTCGCCTATGTTCAGTTAACTAAGAGCTCAGGGTGCTGTGCATAGTCTTTCCTTCCTATCTAATGACACCATCCGGAATTTCTCGTTGTGTACTTGCTATGTGCTCAGGACTGTGATAGGCATTATAGAAAATATAAGATTATAAAATACAAACCTTGTCTTCAAAACTGTTTTTTTTTCGGAGAATTAATCTGAGGGATAATGCATGGAATTGCAAATAATACAGCACATAACCCTTGTTACTTATTAAAACTAAAGTTTGTGCACATAAAAAGTAGGAGAAGAGG
>NW_007866025.1:0-604 GCF_000696425.1 Galeopterus variegatus
GTGGTGTCTGGCACACATTAAGAGTTAGTGAAAATACTCTATTTCTATTGCTGCTGTTGTTCTTATTATTAAAAGAAATAGATGAATTTTCAAATTGAAAGAGATCATTAAATATTCAGCAAATTGAATATGATAGACTCTTACGAAGACTCATGACCATGAAATTTATTTATTTATTTATTTTAATTTTTATTGACTAGCATATTCATTCTTACAAATCATGGTATTTCTTTATGCCCTTTGCCTGACCTGTCACTTCCCAAACCTCCTCCCTTCCTCTACCCCATCTCTAGTGTCCTTAGGTTTGTTACCTTCTTTTGAAAGTTCAATGTATTGTTATGGTCTTTTCTTTCTTTCTTACTTCCTTCTTCCCTTCTTCCTTCCTCCATCCTCCTTCCCTCCCATCCTTCCTTCCTTTCTAGCAGCCAGTTATGAGTGAGAACATGTGGAATTTCTGTTTATTTGTCTGGCTTACAACATTTAACATAATTTTTTCCAGACACATCCATGTTGCTTCAAATGGCAGAATTTCATTCTTTTTTATAGCTGAGTAGTATTCCATTGTGTGTGCATGTGTGTGTATATGTATATATATATATATATA
>NW_007866026.1:0-604 GCF_000696425.1 Galeopterus variegatus
GCCTGCTGGAACCAAATGCATACCTTAATTTGCCCATCCTCCTTATGGCAGCCAAACACTATGATTGTTGCCACCTAAAACAAAAACAACAACAACAACAAAGATATACCTACATCCTTGGATAGTTCCAGAACATTCAAAAATGTTCACTCACAAGCCATCTACTGAGGATTGATGAATACAGGAGCAGCATGAAGGGTGGTAAACAGTGGGACCCACAGTCTTCGTGTACAGCACTATTCTTATTCTGAAAATTGCAATTTCTTTTTGTACCTCAGCAGCATAGCCATGTAGTAGAGCAGAAGATGATAAAGGATTCCTGGAGATCAACTACCGACGATTGAAAAAAATCATCATAAATTAAACAATGGGTTGTGCATATCAGTCTGTTCACTAATTTCAGATCTGGGAAGATAAAGATGACACCTTTAAAGTAGGCAGAGAGAAGGAATTACACTTCAGGCATCCTGTCTTGTCAAATGTGTGCCATGGAGAGTGATCTTGTCATTCAAAAAGGAAAATAGGGCCGGCCCGGTGGCGCAGTGGATAGTGCGCCACTTGGGAAGCGCGGCGGCGCTCCTGCCCGAGGGTTCGGATCCCACAT
>NW_007866027.1:0-604 GCF_000696425.1 Galeopterus variegatus
CATGTAGCTGGACCCTAGTTAGCTGGTTATCTGATTTTTGTGAGTTTTAGCCTATGAAAGGAAAAAAAAAATCTATTTCCTATTCCATATAAGTAATCTTCCTTCAGATCACGTTATATAGGGGAAGCATGATTCACTTTTAACTTCACACTGTCATATGTCATTATTCTCCTTTAAGTATAATTGCTTCATTGGAATGTTCACATCTTGAGTAGGCTCTCTGAGTGAGTAGCAATGCTGCTAGTTGGGAACACAGGAAGAGTTTTGTAGAATCAAAGTGCATTTCCTCACAGCCATTCAAATTTGATTCTGCTGATTGAAATCCTTCCTCTTAATCTTCCAGACATCCACTTACTAATCAAGCCAGTAAGTTGAAGTGAAGAGGATGTCAGTGATACCATCAGCAAAGAGCTGGAGAACAAGTACTGGAAAGGGAAGAATAAGATCACTTTTTTAATGCTCAAAATAATGTTCTCACCATAAAATTTCCTCCAACTTATGGCACAGTCTAGAAGTAAGGCTGAAGGAGCAATGCACCTGGGGAGGAGGGGTGATTATCAGTATATATTTGTAAATTATTCTTTCAAAGAATTTCATATTTAGA
>NW_007866028.1:0-604 GCF_000696425.1 Galeopterus variegatus
GTGGTAGGAAAGGTCACCTCCCCGAGAATCGGCTGTGGCCTAGAGCTGGGAGAAGCCCCACCAGCAGCAGCAGGTTGCTGGGAGGCCCAGGATGGCGCGGGACGTCCCATGGCATTTCCCAGCTCCTCTTTGCTGCCTCCTGGACAGAGGCGGCTCCTCAAGCTCTTTTGCCACCTGACTCAATCGCTACAGGTCAAACTTTGAAGTAATAATAAACTTGTCTCAGTCCGTTCGGGCCGCTATAACAAGTTACTATAGACTGGGTGGCTCATAAGCAGCAGAAATTTATTTCTCACAATTCCAGAGGCTGGAAATCCTAGAGCAAGGCAGCAGCAGATTTAGCGTCTGGTGAGGGTTTGCTCTGTGCATCATAGAGGTGCTGCTCGCTGCATCCTGGCATAGTACAGCTCCCTCGGGCATCTTTTATAAGGGCACTAAGCACATGTACGAGGCTCTACACTCATGACCTAATCACGTCCCAGGCGCCACACCCGCTTATGCCACCACAGTGCGGCTTGAGTTTCAACATATGAATTTTGAGAAACACAAACATTTAGATCACAGCAAAACTCTCTCTGTGTGTGTTTTCTCCTTCATTTCTACT
>NW_007866029.1:0-603 GCF_000696425.1 Galeopterus variegatus
CAACACTCAGAAATGAAGTAACTTCTGAGAATTGAGCCAGTGCCTTTTTCTGCTATACTGTAAACTTTTTTACACAATTTACAAAATATGCTATTTCATGTATGAATTTACCAAAAGAATCAAAGTATATAATGACATCTCATTTTACACTTTTTTCCACTTATTCAGAGAATATCATTATTGAGAACCACCTTAATTCATGATTTATTCATGAGATTCAGAGAGTAATATATTTGGGTGGTTTCCATTTAGACACTACAATGTTAGAATCAGTGCATGCATTTTTGTGAAAGGATTGAAATTATATGAGAGGTAAAGGATGTGCTCAAAGCAAATGATATGAATTCTATTAAGCCACTTTATTTCTTTAGTCAATTGTGTGTATAGTATGGTTAACCTGTTTCCAAGTATTTTCCCCCATTTTTATTTATTTAATTATTTTCATATTAATTTCTACTTTCATTTTTGGATGATATTTTTCTCCCTGGAAAAGTGTTTAGTTTATCTGTCTTTAAAATACCATAAGTTTTTTAAAACCTCCTCATCTTTTCTTCTGTGTAAATGGAAAAAAATATATGTGTGTATATTATGAACAGTATTTGA
>NW_007866030.1:0-603 GCF_000696425.1 Galeopterus variegatus
GAGGCTCTGAGGTTAAGGAACTTGCCCAAGACCACCCAGCTGGTAAGTGGCAGAGCCAGACTTTAGCCTGTCTCTGAGAGGTGCTCATGCCAGTGTGCCCTATAAACAGTGACAGGATTCCCACCCCCACCGCAGCTGGCATGGCCTAAGGGGCAGCCAAGCCCCAAAGCCTGAGCTCAGGGCTCAAGAGGACCCTACCCTGGGCCTTCCCAAGGACACCGGGTTGTGACCCTTGGGAATTTTGGAGGGTGAACCTTGGGCACCCCCCACCATACTCATTGTCTGGGAGAAACAACCTCAGTTGTTGGTCAAGATTCTGGATTAATCCTCCCTGACCTGCCTGGCCCAGCTGGCTGCCCGACCAGTGCTACTGTCCCCCAGCCAGGGACACAGCCTCTGCCTCCGGGATTGCTCCTTGCAGCGAGCAGGGCTTCATTCAGCATCTAATCACACTTGCAGCTGACACGCAGAGCAGACGGTCTGGCAAATGCCGCTGCAGAGAAGACAAGAAAAAACCAGAAGTCCAAGGAAGAGAGAAGGCAGTGTCGCTGGAAAGGAAGGAAAGCGAGTAGGATGTGAGGTCTAACTTTTAAGGGGAGTTTT
>NW_007866031.1:0-603 GCF_000696425.1 Galeopterus variegatus
GACATGCCATCTCCAGGTTATAGTCCTGGGTTACAGAGAGAAAAACTGTCCTGCTAATACTAGACTCAGATACTGACAGCACCATCCTTTGTAGTGGTCCCTAAATCTTACCTTTACTTAGTAAGTCATCCTCTTATTCAAGTAACCTAAATTGGTCTATATTATTATTTTCTCTCTTTCTTGTCATGTGTTTGTCCGATATAATACCTTAGATCAAAACCCATTATGATGAACTCCTAAATATTAGCCAAGTTATTTTATTGAAAATAAATGTTATAGCCAAAAAAGTCTGGCTTCAATATTTGATCATAATTTTATAATATGTAATTATAAAAAAAAATTATTGTGCTCATGCTTGTGCTAATGACATTTAGCAATATGTCTGAGAAAGTGAAACATTTTATTAAAAAATATACTGTCTGAAAAATTTATTGAACTATATATTGTATTTCCCTTAGTCTTTTAAAGGATCACCTTAAATGACTCACTGTATTGTGCTTGTTCTCCAATAGCTTTAGTTCTATTGATAATACCTAAGTAGAAAAAAAAAGAAGGCGATGAAAAGAAAAGAAAAACTGAAGAGAAGATATATGTATTAAGGAA
>NW_007866032.1:0-603 GCF_000696425.1 Galeopterus variegatus
CTGAGTCTCAGTTTACTCATCTGTAAAATGGGCATATTAATATTTGCCTCCAAAGGTTATCAGGAAGGCATCTTACATCATAAAATATGGAAAGTTCATGGCATAGTATTTGGTATGTAATGAAGCTCAATAAATGATGTTTTCAAAGATTTAAAAAGCTACTGTCATTCTTATTCAAGGAGGGAAGTATCTTTGTGTTCATAGCAGCTGGTTGCTGGAAACCTCATCTTAACAAGTGGGTTGCAAGTTTTTAAATGTTAGGGCAGGGGAAGCTTTCTTAAAAGCAAACATTCATGTATAAAAAACATCAGAGTGGAACTATTCTAGTAGGTGATGAGGGGCAGCCTGCTTGCATACCTCCTCCCGCGGGTAGCTCACCCCCTTCCTGGAGTCTACTGACAATGGGAAGGCTGAGATCTGCCTGCTTTCTTACTGATTCTCACCCCACCTGAAGCTGCAAACAGCCTAAGGCAATTCCCTCTCCCCCATCTCTGAGAAATGCAAAGCGAAGCTCAAGATGCTCCCAGCTCTGGGCCGGCCCGGTGGTGCACTGCTATAGTGCGCCGCTTGGGAGCGTGGCGGTGCTCCCGCCGAGGGTTCGGA
>NW_007866033.1:0-603 GCF_000696425.1 Galeopterus variegatus
TGTCTCCTTTTCTATTTTAAATTTATTTATGTTTGAATATTTTTTGGCTCCAACTATAGATTGTAGAGCTCCATGACAATAGGGATTATCAACGCTTTTTCCTTATGATTCTAGCTTCGTTATCTCTTGCTATTGTCTGATTTACAACCAAAAAATACATATTTTATTGAATGAATAAAACAATGAACACGTAAATGAAGGACTGAATGAGCCGTCAATGTGTTCTGAGAAACTATTATACTATTGGAAAAAGGAGGAAGGGAAGATCTCAAAACAGAGGATCTAGGGACAGGTTTTACTGATAAGAGAAAATCCTATTTACATTTTTCCTTTAGAAAATAGTCATATACAGATAACATATACGTCTGGCTAGGCTAAGGCCCGGAATCCTCACAGCCCCAATTGTCTAGCTCTTGATCCTGTTTGTGACGCCAATTGTAAAGCTAGGCGACCATGCCAGTTGTCGGGCTCTTTCACCTGCCGGTAATCCTGCACTGACTGGGCCGATTGTTGAGTTAAGGCTCGGTCTGGAGCCCACAGACCCCTCAAGACCGTTCACAGACTGGGTCACAAACCTTTCACATGCCAGGCTGGGTCACCAGA
>NW_007866034.1:0-603 GCF_000696425.1 Galeopterus variegatus
GCAACACTGAGGGTTGCGATCCATTGCCGGACATGGAAAAAGACAAAAAAAAAAAAAAGAATGGAAAGATTTCAAATAAATGACCTAACACTATGCTTCAAAGAACTAGAAAAACAACAACAATCCAATCCCAAAGTAGTAGATGGAAAGAAATAGTCAAGATCAGGACAGAAGTAAATAAAATAGAGACCCAAAACACAATACAAAAGATCACTGAAACAAAAAGTTGGTTTTTTTAGAAGATAAATAAAATAGACAAACAATTAGCTTTAACAAGAAAAGAAGACCCAAAGAACAAAAATCAGAAATGAAAAGGCAGACATTACAATCAATACCATAGAAATATGAATAATCATTAGAGATTATTATAAACAATTGTACACCAACAAATATGAAAACCTTGAGGAAATGGATAAATTTCTGGACACATACAAGCTACCAAGACTGAACCAAGAAAAAAATAGAGAATCTGAACAGATGAATAACAAATAATGAGGTTGAAGCAGTAATCAGAAATCTTCAACAAAGAAAAGCCCAGAACAAGATGGCTATACAGCTGAATTCTATCAAACCATTAATGAAGAATTCATACCACTTCTCTTC
>NW_007866035.1:0-603 GCF_000696425.1 Galeopterus variegatus
TGTCTTTGACTTTTAACAGTTTGATTATGATGTGTCTCAGAGAGGATCTTTTTGGGTTGAGTCTAATTAGGGACCTTCAAGCTTCCTGAATCTGAATGTCCATATCTGTCCCAATACTTGGGAAGTTTTCACCTATTGTTTTATTAAATAGGGTTTTGTGCCTTTCTTCATTTCTTCTCCTTTTGGAGCACCTACTATTAGAATGTTTGTTTGCTTAATGGTGTCTCTTAGGTCTCATAGGCTTTCCTTACTCTTTTTGTTTTTTCCTTTTTGTCTTTTTTACTGACTGGTAATGGGATCGCAACCCACGGTGTCGCGCCCGTACCGGGGACCGGCAACGGGATTTCAACCCTCGGTGTTGCGCCCGCACCGTGCTCAGCCAGTGTGCGGGAACCGGTCTCCACATAGGATCCGAACCCTCAGTGGGAGGGCCGCCGTGCTCCCAAGTGGCACACTCTCCAGTGCGCCACTGGGCCGGCCCTTTCCTCACTCTTTTTCATTCTTACTTCTTTTTTTCCTTCTGATTGGGCCATTTCAAAAGGTCTGTCTTCAAGTTCAGAAACTCTCTCTTCTGCTTGATGTAGTCTGCTGTTGAATCTCTCA
>NW_007866036.1:0-603 GCF_000696425.1 Galeopterus variegatus
TTCCCTATCCGGACACCTCCCCACTCTATGCGCACTAGGCTTGGCTGTTGGACCCTGCAGAGGCAGCCCGCAGGGTGTGTGTTTTCTGCTGAGTCTCCGCCTCCCTAACCAGACATCTCCCTGCTCTGTGCACTCTGGACTAGGCTGGGGCGTGTCTTCTGCAACCCTTGTCTATCAGTCGGGGCTTCAAGCCCAGGCTCAGCGCCACCGCACACAGGAGGTCTGTCGGGCCTTCAAGCCCCTGCTCAGCGCCACCCCACCCAGGAGGTCTTTCAGGTTTCTGCTAGTCGTAGCCGACCGGTCGCTCTGGGTGGCTTTGCAGCACTGTATACAGCTTTCTCGGGACTAATCACCTTCCTCCTGGTATTGCAGTTATCTGTGTGCTTGTCTTATCTCCCACCCTGGAGCGTGAGCTCCTCAGGGGAGGAGCCCCCAGCACACAGTTCCTCTTTGAATCCCCCTGGCGCGGACTGACTCTGGCACCGCCTGCAATGAGCTCTCCAGCAGGTTCAAGCGAGCTCGGGAGCACTCCGATCACACTATTCCTAATCAGAAATCAGTTAGGCATTTTTCCAAAGTGATGGCCGCAGAGATGGTATCTGC
>NW_007866038.1:0-603 GCF_000696425.1 Galeopterus variegatus
CCGAGGACGACAAAGACACACCTTACCCCTCCTTAATTCATCCCATCAACAACATCATTTGAGATATCACCAACCCTTCTTTTGCCCACTGTGTTCCCATAACAATTTGGCTAAAAGATCCCTCCAAATATATAAATCAGTCTACCCCCTCAGCACCACAGTGCTTCACGGACTCCAACCCATTGTCGAGGACCTTCTCAGGAAGGGATACCTCCACCCCACTCAATCGCCTTTCAATACTACCATACTTGTGGTAAAAAAGCCACATGACTCCTATCGATTGGTCCAAGATCTCCGTTCAATCAATTCTGCTGTAATCCCTATCCATGCCCTCGTCCCTAACCCCTACACCCTCTTATCCCAGGTTCCAGCCTCCACTACTTAATTCTCAGTTTTAGCACATGGACTGACCCCAACACTCGTCATTCAGAGCAGCTTACCTGGACTGTTTTACCTCAGGGATTCAGGGATAGCCCCCACCTTTTCGGCCAAGTGCAGGCCCAAGACGTCAAATATTTTCACTCTTCCCACCCACAGTCAACTCACCTTCTAAAGCCCAAATATCCCTCACTGAAGTTACTTATCTAGGATTTGAATTATCTC
>NW_007866039.1:0-603 GCF_000696425.1 Galeopterus variegatus
GGGAGCGCCGCCGCGCTTCCCAAGCGGCGCACTATCCATTGCGCCACCGGGCCGGCCCTCTCTTAAACTTTTTCTGATTAAGACCCATCATTGGGTTGTGATCCATAGTTTGAAAATATATCTCCAGAAACTGGTGCAGAAGGTAGGTTGTGGTTGGGACTGGCTAAGGCAGAGTTGTCTTGAGAGTTCTCAGTATTTTGGGTAACATTATCCAAGCACATGTTATCTGTGAGTTACTTAAAAAATTTTCCATGATCAAACAAATTTGGGGGTTTCTAAGTCAATCAAGTTAAACAGGTTCTTTTACTGAGGGTCTTCTCAGAGCATTTAAGACAAGCCGTGGTTAACAAGCTAGTTGGATGTAATCACCCATGGAGCATTTCAAAACAGACTATTTTGCCTTAGCCAGACTTCCTGAATCAGCATCTCCAGGAGTGGGCATAGGAATCTGTATTTAGGAAAGTACATTGAAACATGCCCAGGTGATCTGATGTGCTGCTAGGTTTGGGATCCACTATGCATTGGGAATCCCCTAAAAGGAGAGCACAAGTAGCATTTTCCCTTTATTCTTTTGATTTTGAAACCCCTGTTTTGGAGATCATC
>NW_007866040.1:0-603 GCF_000696425.1 Galeopterus variegatus
TGTTTGTTTGTTTGTTTGGATGGTTTACTTATGTGTTAGTTTTTAATGTAATAGATGAAACATGTTTTTGCCTGTTTGCATCGTTCTATTGACTCGAGCAAACCACAAGAGAATCCAGAGTTTCATCGTCTTGCTTCTTTTTGGGTTTCCTTGAAGAGCAGAGCTCTCTGGGATTAAATTTCAGTACTTTCTAGAGGTATTTGTGGAAGCAATGAGAGGGTGGGAGGTGGGAGGAGAAGCGGGCAACCAGGTGGGAGTGGAACAGTGCAAAAGAGGTAGGAGACGGGGATTGAGTTAGAAGGTCTTCAGTCCTCGACACTCCAGAATATAATCAGTTCATGGCAACCAGGTGAATTTTACATATAAGCCTCTGATTTTGTGTGCGTGAGAGAACCTCAGTCCTACCTACAGTTCTCCCAAACTTTTTTTACTTTTTATTTATTGGAAATTTAAGAAAGACAAAAATACTTTCTAAGAAAGTAGAATATATTGTTTCCCATTTCTACCACCCAAGAGTAATCAATTTTTACATATTTCTTCTCTTCCTTCAGTCCTAAGTTCTTTCCTTCAACTTAACCACTCTTTTGTTTCTTAAATATGATA
>NW_007866041.1:0-603 GCF_000696425.1 Galeopterus variegatus
CTGAGGGTTGCGATCCGTTGCCAGTCACGAAAAAAGACAAAAAGGAAAAAAAAAAATTGTTAATTTAAGAATTAACGAAGATTTCTGTAAAGCAGTATTCAAGATTCCTAATGCTAAAGATAATCTCATGTTTTACTACACTTCACCTCATGACTCTTTATGTCATCACCCATGATACTCATGTGTGTCAGAGGCTGGGTAATAATTTAAAGCATAAAGCCACAATTTTCCTTCAGGGAATATCACATTACCATGTTTACAGATCTTTTATGGAGTTTTTGTACTTTAACTGCATCACAGTATAAAAACAGTGCTTTTGTATCTTACTTGCAAAGGAGCAAATGCTTTCATTTAAGTACTTCATAGATCTGTCCGTAAAGAACCACTAAAATGTAAAATTCATTATCTTAACTAAACTTTTGCTAATTTCAAGTTGGAGGGATTAGTCAGATGTACAGTAATTGATTATCAAGAAGCAGATTATCCATGAATTCTACATTTTTCTTCAGATCTCCTCTTGGCTTGACCCAACTTAACAATAGACAATGTAGTGAGTGGAGCTATTTAGGCATGGAGTAACTACATGACAACATCTAACTCTAA
>NW_007866042.1:0-603 GCF_000696425.1 Galeopterus variegatus
CTGCCTCACTAACACCAAACCCTGCCACTCACTCACCCCCTCCTCATCCATGCCCTAAAGCTGGAATATATTTCCTTTGTAAAACTACGTTATCCTCTTGCCTGCCCCCCAACGCGATTTATTACATATTCTTTTGGCTCGTCCCTGATGAAAGGAAAAACCCCAGCCCAAGTGCAAAATAAGACACACCAGGAGACAGGGACTCAACCAAAGTGCATTAGGCAGGCAAAATGAACAAGCAGGCCGCCCTCTCCAAAGTGGGAGCAGCCGCAGGGAGAGTGGGGTGGGCCTTTTATACCCAGTTAGGCTGAGCTGGACTGTTCCTATTGGCTAAGAAGGAAGGGGAGGGAAGCGAGAGGGGTTTAAGCTGAGCTGGGACTTTCTCATAGGTGGGCAAAATTGCACGCATGCAGGAAGGTGATATGGCAGCGAGGGGATTTTTCTGGGTGGGAGTTTTCCGGGAAACTTTCTCAGGTGTCATTTTGTGTATCTCGGTCTTTAACACCATTTTACTTTTCTGGCGGAGAGTATATTAGTCAACACCTGACATCACCCTCCAGACAGATGGAGAGATGGAGACGGGACTGGGACTAACTTCGGCCC
>NW_007866043.1:0-603 GCF_000696425.1 Galeopterus variegatus
ATTCCTGGTCTTGTGAGGTTGTGTGGAAACTCTGGACTGGGCCTGGGTCTTTTCAGCAAACTGTACCCCCGCAGTTCAATATTCCTGACTCGTCTCCACTGATCAGTCCTGTGCTGACTGGAGGGCAGATCAGCTGTCCATGCCATGCCCTATTGCTCCCCCTGGGGGCCCCTCCCCTACCTCCCACACTCCAAATGCTTCACATCGCATGAGCCATGTGCTGGTCCCTTGCTGTGGCTCACTGACCTCTGTGTGGCTCCTTTTTTGTTTCTGATTCCTTGCTCCTATGTTTGTTCACAGGAAACTTGTTAGTCGTCTTGCTGACCTGGGGACCAGCAAGGCCCTCTTCTCCCCTGCCACTTCCAAGCAGCTTCATAGGAAGGGCACAGCGTTGTTTTTTGCCAGCTCTTGCTTCATGTGCTCAGCAGCGCCAGCCCTAAAGCATCCAAGGCTCTAAATGGTGTGAGAAATGCTTTCTTTCTCCCTTTGTGGCTTCTCCCACCTTCATGAACTCTGTAGGTCTCTCCTCCTCTTCCCCTGATCTCTAGCAACCTTAGCTTGGCTGTCATTGCTTTTTAATAGTTGTAAATTGGTTGATTTGTG
>NW_007866044.1:0-603 GCF_000696425.1 Galeopterus variegatus
TCCAACACAGAATCAAAAGAAAACACAAAAAATCCACAGATCAGAGACAAAGTTCTGATGTGAACCAGTAAAAGTCTAACACCACCAAAGAACACCTATAAAACCTAGAAGAGCTGGAAGCTGCCCAGGATGTCTAGCCAGGTTAAGGGGGCCTGCGGACCTCATCCAAGCCCCCTGATGTTCATATCCAGCCCAGGGATGACTATGTTGCTGCTAGAAGCCCCCAGGCTCCCCAGTCAGAGTTGGGGAAGATGAGGGCCTCAGCCACTCCCCCATACCTTCCACAACCAGGCCTGCAAAGGAGCAGGCAGTGGGCTAGCCCTGCACCCCCACCCCTATCTCTGCCTCCCTCCCCTCTCTCCCTCTCCATCTGCTCCACAACAAAATCTTAGAATGTAAAATAATAATAATATATATTTTTTAAATTGCATGTCAAAAAAAATATTCTTACACCTTTAAGATCCCTCAGGGAATTTGAGACACCACACCACCAACTTTCAGAGGTCTTAACAGAGGGTTTTATAGTCACAGTTTTGGCTTCTACTTTAGACCATGTTTTTCTGGCAGCACCCTGGATTCGATCTTTTCTCGCAGCCATTTATT
>NW_007866045.1:0-603 GCF_000696425.1 Galeopterus variegatus
AAATGAAACTCTTAATCCCCTTAATTCTTCCTCACTTATGCCTACCTCATTCACTTATCAGGATGATGCTGTAGTTAAAATTTCAAAACCAGTAGCTCCTGTGGGTAACTTGCAAATATTATTCCCTGCATCCAGTCATGGGATGCTATATTACCTACTAACTGAACTGGTAGGAGTCTGTGCAGTTGCTAACTCTTTTGCTGCACGTGGATAAAGGTATTGCGGAAACTCAGTTATAGAAAAAAGTAATGAACATGCTACTTGGTAATGAACAGGCTACGTGGTTAAAATGGGTAAACTCCTCATCTGCTTATTCATTTTAGATGGTTTGGTTCATGGGGGCCCTGGCTAAAAAACATACTCCAAACTCTTGGTATTATCCTCCTGCTGGTCATAATACTAGTCTCCCTGGTATGCTGCATTCTCCCAAGTTTTAAATGTTTTTGTGCAGTTATTCATTGAATGTCAAATGGTCTCTTGTCAAATGATCAAATGGGCTGGATCAACAAAAACATAAAGAAATGCATGTTAATGAGAACACATTAACCTGTGAATGACATGCTAAGACCTGGAACTCAGAATGATGGTAATGGAGAGTGGTGC
>NW_007866046.1:0-603 GCF_000696425.1 Galeopterus variegatus
ATCTCTAATCCTGGGAACCAGCTCCACAAGACAGACAGACATATCCTCATTTTACAAATAATAAAACTGAAACTCAAAGGTTGAGAGGCAAACCATGTGGAACCTGTGTTCTTTTTACTACGTCTTGCTATACTGAACCCTCAACCCTCATATCCCCCCAAAAATCTTTCAGGATCAATTCAGATACATTTCCTTTAAAAGAAAAGGAAAGGGAGGGAAGAAAAGGCAAGGGCAAGGAAAGGAAGGAGAAGGAGAAGAAAAGGAAGGGAAGGGAAGGGAAGGAAAAACAGGATAAGGCAGGATAAGGCAGAACAGAACAAAACAACCACCTGAGCCACAGCATCTGGGGAAACAACAGCTAAAACTTTACCTGTTCTTCACTAGAGCACAAAGGCCATGCTGATATCGTGTCTCCACTCAAAATATGATTCCAAATATTTTGGTCATTCAGTCAACATATTTATTGAGCACTTCTCTGTATTCAGAATGTTATAATAGCAGCTGTGTAGAAAATATATAAG
Source organism: Galeopterus variegatus (assembly GCF_000696425.1). NCBI lineage: Eukaryota > Metazoa > Chordata > Mammalia > Dermoptera > Cynocephalidae > Galeopterus > Galeopterus variegatus. The sequence goes on from NW_007866046.1 coordinate 522, forward strand.
CAATAAAAGATAAGCTGTCACCCTTATGGCACTCATGATCTACCTGGGTCAAGAGTATAAATGCATGGAATAGAAGGAGACT
>NW_007866047.1:0-603 GCF_000696425.1 Galeopterus variegatus
TGTTATGAAGAACTTCTGCTTTAAAATAAGGGCAGGATATGAACTGGAACCAGATGAACCACAGTTTTGATTTCAGTATTCTATGACTATATGTCCATATTGTCTCACATCAGGTCACTTCCAGGAATCAGGTCTCTAGGCATCTCTGGGCATAACAAATCTAGGTTCTGGGCAAGCTAAATTTTTTTTTTAAACAGTTTTATTGAGGAATACTTTGTATGTCATAACATTCACCCTTTTAAAATGTACGGTTTAGCAATTTAGTGGGCCTTTTTTTTTTTTTTTTGTACATTCACAGAACTGTGCAACTATCACCACTATCTTGTGTTAGAATATGCTCATGACCTCAAAACAAAATCCTATATCCACTAGCTGTTCCCCTCTTGTCAACCTCTGGAAATCACTGATCTTCCTTCTATGTCCGTGGACTTGTCGCATCTGGATATTTCATATCAATGGAATTATACTCTGTAGTCTTTTGCAACCAGCTTCTCTCATTCATCACATTTTCAGAGTTTATTCATGTTATAGTATGTATCAATTCTTCTTTCCTTTTTATTGCTGAATAATAACCCAATTTATGGATATACCAAATTTTTTTTT
>NW_007866048.1:0-603 GCF_000696425.1 Galeopterus variegatus
CATTTTTTACTCTCATCCTTATTCTTATATATGCCACATGACTGCTCTCTTCCATTTTTTTCCCCCGGTGGATGGACAGTTGGCTTTTTTCCTTTGAAGTCCACTTAACTTTGTTTTTGTTTCAGACAAGCCCAAGACAGGGATTACTGGCCCTAATTTTTTGTTGTTATTTGAAGCAAAAACTTCAAAGAGAATCGTGGCTGCCAATTCTTCAATGCTATGACAGATTTAAGCATATTAACAGCTCCAAAATGATAACAATTTGTTGCCATATGTATGGGTGCCCCAAAGCCAGTTCAGAATGAAATTATTTTATTTTTTGTGCATACTCATGTCACCTGACATGAGTAATGTTAGCTACTAACTCCTTCCCAAACCATTTGTTTGTCAGGTTGCAGAACTGCAGGCTATATTTGAAGAATGTAAACAAAATGAGAAGCTGGCCTTTATTCATCAGTAGCTGGTCTGACAGGGATCGGCAACATACTATTCCCAAGGGTATGGCTGAGCAGTAATATACAGTCATGTCCAAGGGATGACAAGGAAAGAAATAGAATGAGATCATAGAACATGAAGATTAGATAATGAGAGATTCTAGAGGAA
>NW_007866049.1:0-603 GCF_000696425.1 Galeopterus variegatus
TAAAGAATAGAAATTTATTCTCTCACAGTTCTGGAGGCTGGGAGTCCGAGATCAAGGCACGGCTACCTGGAGTGGTGAAGGCCTTCTTGCTGCGTCCTCACGTGGCAGAAGGCAGAAGAGGAAGCTAGCCAAAAAGCCTCTTGTATAAGGGCCTTAATTCCATTAACAGTGGAGCAGCCCTCATGGCCAAATCAACTCTTAAAGGTGCCATCTTAATACTCTTAATACCTCTTAATATTATCACATTGACAACAACTGAATTTTGGAGGGAACACATTCAAACCATAGCAATGGGTGAGACTAACTCAGTTGATGGCAGATTAGTAAACCTGCAAATAACAATAAATGAACAGAGAAGAACAATTATAGCTACAGGAAAAAGAGTCCAAAAAGGCCCAGGAATTTGAAAATAATGTACCGTGACTTTGTTATTCCAAGCTTTTGCCAAAGATGGTTTCCCTTTCTCCAGTTTTCCTCCTCCATATGGATTTTATTTTTAAATCTTAACATGAGATAACATGCAAATGAAGTCTCCTTTTTAAAATATCTAACACAATCAGTCTTATCTCTTCCAAGTCTTGTACAGCCTTTGTAATGAGAATC
>NW_007866050.1:0-603 GCF_000696425.1 Galeopterus variegatus
AATTATAAGTCTCAACCAGTTGCCAGACCAACAGGGTGAAATGTCATCACCAAGGCCTTTTATCTCTACTTACGCTTCCTTTTCCCACTGCCTGTAGCCTTGAACTGGTGTTTTCCTGGATCCAAGTGGCCACTTTACTTGCTTTTTCTTGCTTCCTTGTGCATACCCAATGAGGATAAGACAACTTTTGGGGGGGAGTGTGTAGGGAGGTGTCTGTGCAGAGTGTACTAATCATTCAGTTATATTTTAAAAATCTTGCTTGGTGCCTCTGATAAGGTTAGGAAACAAGATTGCAGTTCCCTGCTGCTATCAAGGAGTTTAAGATAACTCATTCTGCCATCAGAAGTGACCAGCGAGGTGACCAGGTTGACACAGACCAGATTAGCATCAGCACTGGCCTGTGCTTTGAACCCACCTCCCTAACCAGCCTCTCACTGAGCCTCTCCTTGAAGCATATAGAAAACTTACATTACTACAATGCCATTACAAATGAGTATCACGGGGGTTACTTTGCTGGTTTGAAATCTACCTGCCTAGTCTCCTCAGCTGCGATATCTATTCCATTTCTTATATTTCCTAATTGCTAATCCTCAATCCATATTT
>NW_007866051.1:0-603 GCF_000696425.1 Galeopterus variegatus
TATCCAGTTCTCCCAGCACCATTTGCTAAAGAGGCAGTCTCTTCCCCAGTGTATAGGTTTGATACCTTTGTCAAAGATCAGATGGCTGTAGGTGTGTGGATTGATTTCTGGATTCTCTATTCTATTCCATTGATCAGTGTGTCTGTTTTTATGCCAGTACCATACTGTTTTGGTTATTATAGCTTTGTAGTATAGTTTAAAGTCAGGTAGTGTTATGCCTCCAGCTTTATTTATTTATTTTTTTTTTTGCTCAGCATTGCTTTGGCTATGCGTGGTCTTTTGTTATTCCATACAAATGACTGGATAGATCTTTCCATTTCTGAGAAAAATGCCATTGGAATACTGATGGGGATTGCATTGAATTTGTATATCACTTTGGGTAGTATGGCCATTTTCACTGTGTTGATTCTTCCAATCCAAGAGCATGTGATATCTTTCCATCTTCTCGTATCCTCTCTGATTTCTCTCAGGAGTGGTTTGTAGTTCTCATTGTATAGATTTTTCACATCCTTGGTTAGCTCAATTCCTAAGTATTTTATTTATTTATTTTTTTTTGGTGGCTATTGTAAATGGGCAGGCTTTCTTGATTTCTCTTTCTGCATG
>NW_007866052.1:0-603 GCF_000696425.1 Galeopterus variegatus
GTATATGTGTGTTAGTAAAAGTTCTCTAGAGGAACAGAACAAATAGGATGTGTGTGTGTGTGTTTGTGTGTGTGTGTACTTCAAAAAGTTTGTGGAAAAATAGAATTAAAAGATAATACTAATCTTTGTATAAACTTTTTGAAGTACTCTTGAGATCTTTGAAAGTTTCATGGAAAATGCATATTATGAAGAAACTCTGCATGGCCTTCAAAAATTTTTGCACTGAAATAAACTCATACTAACTTGTTATATCATGTCTGAACAGGTTCTACTTTGAGGCACTAAAAAGGAAAAGACAGAAGTTTGAAAAGAACTCCTATCAGAGCAACATGAATTCTGCTAAAACCAAAGCAAGAAGAAATGTCAAATTTTGGTAAACTTGGTTGGAAGAATGGTGTAATTATCAAGGCTTTATGAAATGTTTATGGGGACAATGCCTCATAAACAGAAAAATCAGCAGTCTGCAAGGGGGTAACTTATTTAAAGAAGGGACAAAAAAATTAGTTGAGCAAAGTTTCTGCTCAAGAGGTGCCAAAAATGTGGTGACCAGATCAGCTGCAGACAGGAGCAGAGCTTTCCATGGAAGTTTTAAAAAAGTGGGAT
>NW_007866053.1:0-603 GCF_000696425.1 Galeopterus variegatus
TTATGAAATCCAGTGGTAAAAAGGACAAGAATTAGGAATAGGAATGAAATTCCATGTAGCTTGTATAGGAAGAGATGCTCAAACTTATGGAATTGGAAAAAATGGAAATTAAAAAAAAATGGGATATCACGTTATACTGATCTAATCAGTAAAAATTGGAAAATAAGATAAATGCCGAATACCAGTCAGGACTTGAGCCTTTAGGAACCTCCATGGGAATGTAAGTTGGAGCAGGCATTCTAGAGGGCAATTCTAGAGAACTGAGTCAAATTAAATACTGACATTTTCTATAACCCATGGACTCCTAAAAAAATTTTTTCCAGAGAAGCATTTCTATAAAGATTGTGTGCAAAGATATTTGCTGCAGGCTTTTTAGTGGTAGTGGGGAGCTTGAGGCAACAAATAGATCGAATATGGCAGAATAGTATGTGGCACTTAGAAAATGGCTAGATGGATGCAGAACAACATAGATTTTTAAAACTAGTAGCTGAGAAAAACAGCAAAAAATAGAATGAGGTCTACAAGCCAATAATATTCATAAATATCCATGCTTAGGAAGAACCACTACATATTAAAAAGGATACGTGAAATTAAAGGGATACA
>NW_007866054.1:0-603 GCF_000696425.1 Galeopterus variegatus
AGCCTACTTCTCACAAACGACCCAATAAAAAGAATTTCTGGGTTAATTTCCAAAGGCTGATATGTCATGGAAAAGAATCAAATTGAAGTCTAAAATGAAAAAAAAAAAAAGACATATGGGGGCAGGAAAGGGATCACTGAGTGGCAAAATCAACGTGAACAGAAAGGAAGTACAGTAGGCAGAGATTTCAGAAAAAAGATTATGAATTTAAAAACAGAAGAAAATAAAATTCAGTGGAAAACTATCCCACTACATTCTCAAAACTTTTTCTGACCTACATAATAACTTGCTTACAGGTGACTGCAGAAAAGCCCAGACAAAATTGTCATTAGACATGTTGTATGTCTATACAAAAGTAAGGTTTCTAAAACAGAGCTTTTGGAAGATAATGCCCCTGTTTCCATGGGCTATCTAAATCTGTCCCTGACCTGCTTTTTCTCTGTGGGCTGCACTGTCCTGGTAGGTCTAGAGAGCTGTCACATCACCATCTCAGACCTCTCTCTTGCTTCTCATCCAAACATTGGGTTGGGATAGTCCTAGACACTACTTACCTTGCCCTTTTCATTTGCTATCCCTTGTACCTCTGTTTCATGTCTGCTGTTC
>NW_007866055.1:0-603 GCF_000696425.1 Galeopterus variegatus
TTTTATTGAGGATTTTTGCATCTATATTCATCAAGGATATCGGCCTGTAGTTTTCTGTTTTAGTTTTATCTTTACCTGGTTTGGGTATCAGGGTGATGTTTGCTTCATAGAATGAGTTTGGGAGTTTTGCATCTGTTTCAATCTTTTGGAATAGTTTGTAGAGAATTGGTGTCAATTCCTCTTTGAATGTTTGGTAAAATTCTGCTGTGAATCCATCCGGTCCTGGGCTTTTCTTTGTTGGGAGCCTTCTGATAACAGCTTCACTCTCTTTTATTGTTATTGGTCTATTCAGATTTTCTACATCTTCTTGGCTCAGTTTTTGTAGCTTGTGTGCATCCAGAAATTTATCCATTTCCTCCAGATTTTCAAATTTGTTGGAATATAGTTGTTTATAGTAGTGTTGAATGATTCCTTGTATTTCAGATGTATCAGTTGTAATATCACCTTTCTCATTTCTAATTTTTGTTATTTGGATCTTGTCTCTTCTTTTTTTAGTTAGCCATGCTAATGGTTTGTCAGTTTTATTAATCTTTTTAAAAAACCCAACTTTTTGATTCATTGATCTTTTGTATTGTTTTTTGAGTTTCAATTTCATTAAGTTCT
>NW_007866056.1:0-603 GCF_000696425.1 Galeopterus variegatus
TTAAAAGGTTGTGTCCGTATTTTGTTAACCTAAGCATTCCAATATGGTCACATTTATGATGATGATGGTCAGTCCTGATTATGGAAAGATCTGTTATTTAATGATTAATTTTTTTTCATTCCATACTTTTCATATTTTCCAGAGACTGGGCTGTCATTGTGCCATTACTCTAAGGCCATGACTCTCTTCAGGCACAGATGATCCCTTATGCTGTCACATTCTACCTGTATTATCAAATCAGCTGGGTGAGCTTAATAATGATAATAAAAGACAACATCTATCAGTGCCCACTCTGTGTCAAACACTGTACTAATTAATTCATTCACAATCACTCGTTGAACTCCAACAACTATATAAAGCTGATAAAATTATTATCCCCATTTTATTGATGGGGAAACTGAAGCAAAAAGAGAAAACATATCTTTTTCTATGATTCTATAGCTGGTGATTCAAATTCAAACTCAGTTTTTTTCGTAAACTTAATGACTAAGATATAAATCTTAGTCATTAAGATACTTATACAGTGTAAAATTTTCTGAGAAAGAAGACCTGATTTTCTTTCCAATCTCTCCAGAAATAACAAATTTAAATTAAAAAAAAAAA
>NW_007866057.1:0-603 GCF_000696425.1 Galeopterus variegatus
TAATCAAAACAGTATGGAATTGGCATAAAAATAGACACATAGACCAATGGAACAGAATAGAGAACCCAGAAATAAATCCATGAATTTACAGCCAACTTATTTTCAACAAAGATGCCAAGAACACACAAAGTAGAAAGGAGAGTCTCTTCAATAAGTGGTGTTGGGAAAGCTGTATAACCACACGCAAAAGAATGAAATTAGACCCTTATCTTTCACCAAATATTAAAATCAATTTCAAATTAATTAAAGACTTAAATCTAAGACCTGATATTATGAATCTACTAGAAGACAACATAGGAGAAAAGCTCCATGACATTGGTCTGAGAAGTGATTTTTTTTTTGGATATAATCCCAAAAGCACAGGCCACAAAAGCAAAAATATGCAAATAAGATGGCATCATACTAAAACGTTTCTGCACAGAGAAGGAAACAATTAACAAAGTGAAGAGACAACCCACAGAATAGAAGAAAACGTTTGCAATCCATATGTACAGTAAGAGGTTAATATACAGGCTATATAAAGAATTGAACTCAATAGTAATAACAGCAACAAAAAACCCCTAATTTAAAAACATGCAAAAGACCTGAAAAGACATTTCTCAG
>NW_007866058.1:0-603 GCF_000696425.1 Galeopterus variegatus
AGTGAGCACATGTGGTATTTATCCCTCTGTGCTTTGCTTATTTCACTCAACATAAGTTACTACAGATTCATCCATGTTGTTGCAAATGGGATTATTTCAGTCTTTTTTATGGCAGAGTAGTATTCCATAGTGTATATATACCACAGTTTCCTTATCCAATCATCCGTCGATGGACATGTAGGTTGGTTGGCTATTGTAAACAGAGCTGTGATGAACATGGGAGAGCAGGTATCTCTTCGACATGATAATTTCCATTCCTCTGGATATATACCCAGAAAAGGGATTGCTGGATCAGATGGAGGATCTATCTGTAATTGTTTGAGAAACCTCCATATTGTTTTCCATAGTGTTTGCACTAATTTACAGTCCCACCAACAGTGCAGTAGTGTTCCCTTCTCTCCACACCCTCGCCAGCATTTGTTATTCACAGTCTTTTTGATTATAGCCAGTCTAACTGGAGTGAGGTGGTATCTCGATGTGGTTTTAATTTGCATTTCTCTGATGACTGGTGATGTTGAGCATTTTTTCATGTACTTGTGGAACATTTGTATGTCTTTCTTTGAAAAATGTCTATTCAGCTCCTTTGCCTATTTTTTAATTGGG
>NW_007866059.1:0-603 GCF_000696425.1 Galeopterus variegatus
TTTGTTATTCTCTGTCTTTTTGATTATAGACAGTCTCACTGGGGTGAGGTGATATTGCAATGTGGCTTTAATTTGTGTTTCCCTGTTTATCCAGCTTTGAATTTTAGTTGTTTATATGAGACGGTTTTTTTTTTTCATTGCCCTATGTGGCTTAATCCCTGAAGACAGAGATCAGTCTCTTGTGTACCTTTATTAACCTCCTTATCCCTAGTATAATGACTTGCAAATAAAGATTCAAAATATATATTTGCTGAAGAAAGAAATGTTCAAATCCAAATTAGACAATTCTGTCCTTTATGTATCAAAAATCCATTTCAGTAATTTTAATGTGGCTTATTATTGAATCAATAAAATAACCTCGATATGGAATATACAAACAAAATATGAACAAAATGGAAGGTTATTTCTTATTTCTTTTAAAAAGTATTTTTTCAATGTACATATAGCATTGTAAAGTTAAGAATGGTTTTTCTTGCTTTTTCATGCTCTATATATGAACAAGTTATATATAGTAGTAAAGAATGTAAACAGCGCAATAGGACGTACAAAGAAAAGCGAGTCTCCTTCACTCTCTATACCCTCGTACACGTTCTTTTCACCCAC
>NW_007866060.1:0-603 GCF_000696425.1 Galeopterus variegatus
TAGTGATGTTGAGGAAGTGACTTAGCCCCTCTGTGCCTCAGTTTCCTCAACTGTGAAAGCATGGTACTAATATGTCCTACCTAGTAGTGTCATTTTGAAGAATAAATCTATGTGCATGCTTAGAACACTGCCTGACACATAAAAGTGCCTTGTACATGTTTCTTATTATTATAAACTCTAAGACTGTTTGCTGCTTTCGACATTCCATGACTTGGAAAGACCCTTTGCCTGGTGCTTCCTACATGCCCTCCCAGGCAGACATTCCAGCTGTGCATGTGTCAAGGTGGCTACATGGTCCCTGCTTGCTGAGACCCGAGATGCTACAAGGCAGAGCCAGGATCCTGGGCTGCTGAGTCCCAGGCTAATGCCGTCCCCACGGCACTGGGCAGAGGAAGCAGGAGAGCTCAGGCTCTGGAGCAGCCTGCGTTCACACCCTGCTGCTCTACCACCTGCTAATTAGGTGACCTTGGGAAGGCCATGTAACTTTTTTGAGCCTCGGTTTCCTAACTTGTAAAAGGTGGACATTAACACCTTTTACAGAGAGTACTTACCTCTTTGGGTTATACTCTCTTGGTTGCACACCTCTTTGGGTGACAATTAAAT
>NW_007866061.1:0-603 GCF_000696425.1 Galeopterus variegatus
GGAGGGAGGAGGAGGAGGATGCAGACAATTCTTCTGAGTAACAGTAGATGTTGAATGGAATGTGAATGAGCCTGACGCAGATGTTATCTTGTGAAAAGGTCTCTCCAGTCTCGGGTTGTGATGCTGGTGGTGGTGGTGGTGGTGGTGGTGGTGGTGGTGGTGTGTTGTTCTTTACTGGTTATCTGATGAGATTCCTAGGGAGGGGATCTAAAGACAATTGCATTTCTTTTGGAAGTCTTGCTTAGTCACATAAGGAAATTCCAGAGAAAGTCTGTCCCCGAGCTTGTGGTGAGGGGAACAAGGTTAGAAGGACGTTGATTACTAGGCTTCTGAAGCCTTTTAATTTTCAAAGCAGTCAGCATGCCAAAGTGCCATATTCTGGAGAAGAGTTTTCTGTGCCCCAACTTTGCCTTGTCTGAAACTTCCCTAGAAATTTCACACACTAAAAGCTAAGTTGTTGGCTATGGAGAGAAAAAAATTATGTTGGTGGCTGAGTGGCAAAGGATCTCATTAAACCAGTCTCCTATTCCTGGGAATAGGTAAGTCCAATTAAACAGCTGTGTCTCATTCTAGAAGATGGGGTCTCAAGACTCTCAAAGGTAG
>NW_007866062.1:0-603 GCF_000696425.1 Galeopterus variegatus
ATATTAGCCTCAGGGTTCTTCCACACAGTATATGTCCTTGGGCAACATAAATGAATGTGATGATGCTGAATTTTTTAGCACTTAAAGATTATTTTTACTTTGGGAGATTTATTATTCATGTAAGATTAATACAATTAATTATCCCAAAGTTTAATTTTGAATGTTTATACCTATATTTCCTCAGAGAACTTTAAATATTCTCAAAGCAAATGTCATCTGATGCCATGTCAATTATCATTATTATTGGAAATATTTGCATTTTTTAAGTCAAAGACTAAGATCAATCTACGAGAATTTACTTCACCTTTCAAATAAAATTAATAACTACTTTTAGAACTAATAGGGGAATTCCATTAAATAAATATCAAAATATTTTTAAATGTAATTTTTCTTTTCATTGTTGAAAAAACAACATGGTAGAATTACATAAGAAACTGAAAGTAAAGGTCAAACATAATTTTCTTTGGTAGACCTTTTAGTTTGCCTAAATAATATCTTATTTTATTGGTATCATTAGATTTTCTTTCCTTAGGAGTTGAAATTGGGTTTGAGAGACAATCTAAAAGGTGACTCCTTTAAGATCAATTGTGCTTAATGAGGCCT
>NW_007866063.1:0-603 GCF_000696425.1 Galeopterus variegatus
TTGTGTAGTAAGACCATAATAAAAGATCTACCTTGTTAGCAAATTTTAAGTGTATGATAAATTATTGTTAGCTACAGGCACTAATCTGTATAGTAGAACTCTATAACTTGTCTTGCATCACTAAAACATTGTAAATATTGACAGTCACTTCCCCATTTTCCCCTCTCCCCAGCTCCTGGCAGCCAACGTTCTACTCTCTACTTCTATGAGCTTGATTGTGCTAGATTCCACATATAAGTGAGATCATATAGTATTTGTCTAAATCTGGCTTATTTCAGTTAGCATCATGCTTTCCAGGTTGATGTTGTGTCAAATGGTGGGATTTCCTTCCTTTTTAAGACACATTTTTTTTTTTTTTTTTTTTTGTGGAGTATATTAAGATAAGAGCTTTTTTTTTTTTTTATCCATTCATCCCCTTACAGAATTTAAGTTCTTTTTCATGTCTTGGCTATTGCAAATAATGCTGCAATGAAAATGGGAGTGTAGATGTCTCTTCCAGATCCTAATTTCAATTTTTTTTGTATATATACCTAGAAGTGGGGTGTCTGGATTATATGGTATTACTATTTTTAATTTTTGAGAATTCTCCATACTGTTTTCCAT
>NW_007866064.1:0-603 GCF_000696425.1 Galeopterus variegatus
GACTATAGTATTTTACTGTAGAAAATGATTAAATGTTATTGATGACCCTTATAGTCTTGCAGTTGTATGGTGCAGATTTTTCTTACAAAGTTTAATTTTTTTAAATAACATCCTTATTTTGCATATATGACAGTACTTAAGTTCATGAAAAGTAGAATTAAAAGATAATATGAATCTTTCCATGAACTTTCTGAGTGCCCTTGTACATCTTATTTCAGAGTTTATAGGCAATCATATTAAGCAGGTACTTGCCTGTCTTTATCCCTCTAGAAAACAGAAAATGTATGTTGGAGAAGTAACTAGGTAGCATGGCATCTCTGGCTTAACTTATTATTTTACTGCTTAGGAATCCAGCTTGGGATATTCACATACAGTCAGGTCCCTGGTAGTGAGGGTTAGAGCCTGTGCAGAACTCCAAGCAGTCTGGGAGTTCTGAAAACCCAGTCTGTCCTCTTGGGTAGTTATAAAGCTCTAGTTGTCAAGAAGATTGAATATTCTATTTAGTGGTTAGTTCATTTATAACTTCTAAGCATTTAGCACATGAAATATGGGCCTCCATTTATTTTCTTGTCCAGCCCCCATATGTGTTGAGGGTGGACCCTG
>NW_007866065.1:0-603 GCF_000696425.1 Galeopterus variegatus
AGCAGACCTGAGAATCTAACTGTATTATAAATGTATGACATAACCTCACTGACAGAGGGTGTAGAAAAAAGGGTGCTAACTTAAGCAACTTTGGAAATAACTTGAAGCCATAAGACTAAAGGCAAGGAGAACCGTATATAAGCCCTGTACTCTAGCTGGTTAAATGTTTCCAAGGGGGTATGAGTTAAATCTGAAACTGCTGTGCATGTACACCAGGAGTGAACAAATAACTAAATGAATCGTGGATGATGGGTGCCAGGTTTCTCACTATTAGGATGAGAGGTTGCAGATAAGCAGAGGGGAAGGTGAGAATAAACTACGTGGTTTAGAGTTGGAGACATCAGTATGAGTTTAGTTTAAAATAAATATGGATTGATATTCAGAAATAATTACAGAGGTGTGTGTACACGAGTTGGCATATGTTTATACATTTTGTAGCTCTGTCCTCTGAGAGGGCCTAGAAGCAACGGCACCCTAGTAGCAACAAGCACACGCAGCATCCAGATCTTGGTTTCTAAATATGATTCTGCAATAAAAAGAACCAGGGTCCTTGAAAAAATGGCTAATTCCAGGGCCAAGGCAGTGAATATGCAAGATGAGCCT
>NW_007866066.1:0-603 GCF_000696425.1 Galeopterus variegatus
CAACACCGAGGGTTGCAATCCCGTTGCCGTCCCCGGTCCGGTACGGGGGCAACACTGAGGGTTGCGATCCGTTGCCAGACACGGAAAAAGACAAAAGACAACAACAACAAAAAAAGATTGAACTGTTGTTCACTGATATAGGTAAGACCTTAAGAGGAGCAAGTTGGATGTACAAAGGAGTAAGAAAAAGTTTGATTTTTAGATATGTTACTTTTGAGATGCCTATTAGATATGTAAAGATGTTAAGTAAGTAACTGTATGCACTAACACAGAGATCTAGGCTAGAGATACGGGGATTTAAATTTGGGAAACATCCACAATACTTTGAGAATTAAAACCATGAGAGTGAATGGGATCATCCCAGGCATAAGAGTTGCCCAAAGAGAGAAATGATCCTAGGACTGAGCTCGAGTGCTTTTCATTACTTAGTGGTCCAGAGATGAGAAGCACCCAGCAAAGAGGACTAGGAAGGAGTAGCCAGTGTAGGATTAGGAGCTCAAGTGAGAGTGGGTGGTGTCCCAGAAGCCAAGAGAAGAAGATGGTTCAAGGAGGAGGAACTGTTTGTGTCAAATGTTATCAACAGGGTGAGCTCAGATGCGGAAT
>NW_007866067.1:0-603 GCF_000696425.1 Galeopterus variegatus
CTTGTCTCATCTACATAAATACTTGCTCTCATTTATTGTCAGACTATGTTGAAATGAACACTAGGAAGCATATCATCTTATTAATAAATATTTCAGCCTGTCTTTCTAAAGGATAGGTTCTCTCCCTTATTTTTAATATGTGTGTAATACCATGATCACACCTAAAGAATAAACAATATTTCCTTAACATCATGATCAATCAGTCAGGGCTCAAATTCCACCAAATTAATTATACTTTTAACTTCGGAAAACTGCAGTTTTCTTTTCCCAGGTGATTTTCAGAGCTAATCATCAATATCTGTGGCCACCTGCTGGGTGACCACTCTGTGTCTGTGCCTACCAAGAAACTTTGGCAACCAAGTTTGTTCACTTTTACTTGGAACTTGGGGTGTTCCCCAGGGGTATTGTGTACCAAGTCCAAGGAGAGGTGCCAGCTCTGAGAAAAAGGGGAGTGGAGGGCCCTGAAAATTCCCAGGCCCATGGGCAGTGTGACTAATAGGTAGTTGCTAAGGGTGGGTTTCCGAGAAAGTGTTCTCTTTTCTGGTTGGTAAGTGGGTGATGCAGAGGCATGGGCAGGGGCCCTAATTGTAGATGGGAGGACTG
>NW_007866068.1:0-603 GCF_000696425.1 Galeopterus variegatus
GGAGAGAGGGAGGAGGGAGGGAGGTGTCGGTGATGGGCCATAATAATCATATACATTGTATATGGACAAAATAAAAATTTAACGAAAAAAAAATGAGTTAATGCATAACTAATAAACAGTGACGGACACATGGTAACATCTCAAAATTTGTTGGCCATGTTTATTACTATCATTAGAGTGGTTCTGAAGGGCCTAGAGCTGTGTGGTTCATAGCAAATTTAAAGAGGCTAAATCTTTGGGACATGCTATAAAGAAGAAAAAGAAACCCAACTATGACCCTGGGATTGAAAAGTATCTTGGTGTGTGGCATTTTCAAAAACACAAATGTTGACTTTGATTGAACTGAATATGTCATCATGTACTTACCAGTATTGTGTGAGTTGAATGAGATTATATTAGCTCTGTTCACACCATTCATAATTGTATTGAAGTGAATCACATCCCTTTTCTGCTTCTGCCACTGCAGACTTCACAGTGTCTTCTTATCAGACTACTTACACTTGGGAGCCCTTGCCACTCTCACTAGGGCATTTCCCCAGCCCTTCCCTGGACCTTCTCTAGAAGCATAGATGAAGAGTTCACCTGCACTACATGAAGGTGACC
>NW_007866069.1:0-603 GCF_000696425.1 Galeopterus variegatus
TTTCAGGATATGTGTGTCTATATATTCATTATATTTGGTTAAATACTATTCATATAAAGAAAGTGCTTCCATAAGTTATAAATGCATTTTTTCTTCATTTTTATGGTAATAGAGAAATCTTTAGGAAAAAAATGATCATATATTAGAAAACAATACAGAAGTATATTTGGTTCAGTCTTCTCCTATTGTTCATGACAAACTGTCATGCCTTGAAAACCTTTTTTCCAAAAAAACTTTATATTGACTTTCAATTTATGTTTCTATACCTTAGTGTTATTATTTGTTGGAGTTTGGCATGTTTTACTTTTTTTGTATATTGTGAATAAAATCACTGAGGACCATTCCTGTCTTTCAGCTTTTTTTCTGCCACATTGATCACATTTCCTTTTTCTAATGTTCTAAATAGATGCTGTTATCTCCCAGTTTCTGATGATCACGAATGATTTCTCCTTGCTGTCAAGACACCATATGAAACCAATTGGAGCAAATCAGAGGTGGCATCTTTGTCTAATTTATGTCTAAACTTTCTGCAATGCTTTATATGAAGTTTAGAACAGATGAAATAGCTAGCCGTATGTCACTACATTACCTAGACATAATTTA
>NW_007866070.1:0-603 GCF_000696425.1 Galeopterus variegatus
TGGTCAGTGGGGTCTGCTCAGCAGGCCACCATGTGACTCGAGGCTGGGGGTGTCACTGTGAAGCCTCGTTGCCTCCATCTGTTGGGGGGGGACTAGTCACAGCACCCCAAAGAACTGCTGGGAGGAGGACATGAGAAAAGTGGTGATGACTGACCCACCAGGAAAAGCCAGCACGTCACACACGACCTGAGTCCCACCTGCTGAGGGGCCAACTCTCCACCCTCTCCCTTCTGAACCCTAGAGCCAGCCTCGGGTGGGCACAGCAAAGATGGCACAGCACCCGTGGCCCCTCTGATGAGAGCAATGCTCCCTGGGGGTGACAGTGATGAGGACCTGTGATGACAGTGGTTTAGCAGGTCTCCCTTGACTGTCTCTTTCCCCAATCTTCACGCTGCCTGCCTCTGTTGGAATTGCACCCAGCTCTAAGTCTCTAGTAATTGCCAGTGGGATGCACCTACTGTTTTCGACAATATCCTGTGGATTTATCCACTGTCTGATCCAATTAAATTCAGGCCCCTTTGCAGGGACAGTTTTTGAGGCCAGTCTTTGAAGCTTGTTCTGACCCCAGGAGGGCTCTTCTTAGCCATCTCTCTTCTCAGTCCT
>NW_007866071.1:0-603 GCF_000696425.1 Galeopterus variegatus
CAGATAAGTATGAGGGAGGACACATTAAACAGAGGAAATTCATGTGAATAGAGAGAGGTGCCCAGAAAGCCTGAGGTCAGCATGGTTCAGAGTGGCCAGCACACATTAGGAGAGCAGTAGTGTGAATGAGCAAATCAGTCCATCTTGGGATAAAGCTGGGGATTTTTTTGTTAGTGAAGTGTGCGCACATGTGGGTATTACAGTGATCCTCAGAACCACTGCTGGAGAGTGCAGTCGACTCGCATGGTGTGATTCCAGGGGCTTGGGGAACATATTCCTCCACCCCCATCTCTGTTTTATAGGCTTCTTTCTGATGCAGGATTTCTTGCCCTCAAAATTCACTCCTGTACGCTTTTAAGAAATTATTTTTTATTAAAGGGCATGTACCTTTTTGAAACTATAGCGTATTAAGTATTCTCAGCTGTTAACTACTTTTTCACTCATTCATTCACTCACTCATTCATTTATAACATATGTTTGACCCAGTTATTTCATTAGGTCGAAAGATATGAAAAGGGAGTCACAATTGTTTTTGATCTCAAGGTTAGTTTCTAATGGTGAAAACAGACTATTAAATACACTAAAAAAAAAAAATGCTTAGGC
>NW_007866072.1:0-603 GCF_000696425.1 Galeopterus variegatus
CAAATACTCCTGGATGTGCTTCCATGTACCATCAACCCATCTGGAATCCAGCAAGAAGATTTCATTAAGTCATAGAGTTAATAGAAAATGAGAGAATTGCATGAAATATTGTTAGACAATATAAAATTCCTTATTGACAACAACCACCACAACAACAAACTAAATAAAAAAAAATAAAATAAAAAAAAACTGAAAGTAGATACAAGATAATTTCCTTAATGTGAAAATACCTTGCTACTCAAGATCTGTCTAGAAATCAGCATTATAATCAACATCACTGAGAGAATGTTACAAATGCAACGTAGCAGACTCAACTTAGACCTACTGAAGGAGAAGATATTTTTATATCACAGAGGATCCACAGAAGGTATAAGAAGTTAGGTTTCTGGAAAATTTGTTCCAGCTAATGATTTTGTTGTTGCTATTTATATATTTGTTTTCTAATAGGTCACCTAGAAAAATTTATGTTTACAGTCACGTGTTGAAAACACACCCAGCTTTATTTTCCAATTCATGCAAAATTACATTTGAATGTGTTTTTTAAAAAATATTTTTTTTATTGAATCATAATTGATTATACATATTTTTGGAGTTCAACATTGA
>NW_007866073.1:0-603 GCF_000696425.1 Galeopterus variegatus
GAAAGACTTAAAATACATGTCCTAACACTACACCTCAAAGAACTATAAAAACAACAATCAAGTCCTAAAAGTAGTAGAGGGAAAGAAATTAAGTAAGATCAGAGCAGAACGCTATTAAATAAAGGCCCAAAAAACTGACAAAAATCATCAATGAAACAAAAATTTGGTTTTTTGAGAAGATAAGTAAAGTAAACAAACTATTAGCTAGGTTAACAAAAAAAAGAAGAAGAAGAAGAAGAAGAGAGAAGACCCAAATAACAAAAATCAGAAATGAAAAGAGAGACATACAACTAACCACAGCAATACAAAGAATCATTAGAATCTATTATAAACAACTATATGCCAACAAATATGAAAACCTGGAGGAAATGAATAAATTTCTGGACACATACAAACTGCTAAGACTGAACCAAGAAGAAATAGAAAACCCGACCAAACCAATAACAAGCAATGAGATTGAAACAGTAGTCAGCAATCTTCCAACAAAGAAAAACCTAGGACCAGATGGCTTTACTGATGAATTCTGTCAAACCTTCAAATACGAATTAATACCAATTCTCCTCAAACTATTCCAAAAAATTGAAACAGAGGCCATTCTCCCAA
>NW_007866074.1:0-603 GCF_000696425.1 Galeopterus variegatus
ATCACATCAAAAAGACATAGTACAGACACCGCCCAACTTATAATGGTTCAACTTACAATTTTTTAACTTTACACTGGTACAAAATGAGTACACATTCTGTAGAAACTATGCTACAAGCACCCACACAACCATTCTGTTTTTCACTTTCAGTACATTATTCAATAAATTACATTTAACACTCTTATAAAATGGGCTTTGTGTTAGATTATTTTGCCGAACTGTTGGCTAATGTAAGTGCTCTGAGCTCATTTAAGGTAGGCTAGGCTAAGCTATGATGTTCAGTAGGTTAGGTTAGGTGTATGTTCTTGGTGCCTTTGTTGAAGATCAGTTGGTTCTAAGTACGTGGGTTCATTTTTTTTCCAATTTGGATGCCTTTATTTCTTTCTCTTGCCTAAGTCCTTCAGTACTATGTTAAATAAGAGTGGTGAGAGTGGGCACCCTTATCTTGTTCCTATTGTTAAAGGAAAAGCTTTCAGCTTTTCCCCACTCAGGATGATATTGGTAGTGTCTTTGTCATATATGGCTTTTATTGTGCTGAGATACTTTCTTTCCTATACCTAATTTATTATGAGTCTTTATTATGAAGGGATGTTGAATTTTGTC
>NW_007866075.1:0-603 GCF_000696425.1 Galeopterus variegatus
CAGAGTATAAAAAATCCTTTTTACACCCCAAAGATGGGTCCCAAACCCTTCCCCACCCCCTCCAAACCCCCCTCCAAAAAAGTCTTCACTGCATAATCCTGGTAAAAGAGGCCATGGTAGAAATTCCTAAAATCTTACAAACAAAAATAAAATCCTACAGTAAAAAGGCATCCTATGCAAACCAAGGACTACAGGAAAAGAGAAGAATCAGTTCAGCCTCTTCAGCAGGGCACATACCAAATAACACCCAGGTCCCTCTTATGATGAGCCAGAGAAAAGGGCTCTTTTCCACTAAGGTTGATAAAAGTGTGTCCTACTCAAAGAGTGTGTGTGTGGCCTGACATGGCACAAACTCCGAAAACCAGATGATGTGTTCTCAATGACTACAACACTCGTGCTGATTTTCACACTGACACCCAACTCCACGATGCTCTACCTCACTGGGTATATTCATGTTGAAATACAGGATGTCTTTCAAGATCGTCTCCCCCACCTCCCACTTAGAACACCAGACTGAAAAGGTTTTACCTCTAAAACCTCACTTCAAATGCAACAGAGCATTAAGAAAAACACCCATGATAGATAGTTCTATGGAACTGCAGA
>NW_007866076.1:0-603 GCF_000696425.1 Galeopterus variegatus
TATATTAATTTCAGGCAGAGCAGATTTCAGAGCAAGGAAATGTATCATGGGAAAAGAGGAGAATTACATAATAATAAAGAGGTTTAATTCTCCAAGAACGCATAACAATCTTCAATGTGTATGTGCTTAATGACAGAGCATCAAATATGTGAGGCAAAACTGATAAAACTGCAAGGAGAAATAGATAAAGTTACTATTATACCCAATGAGCTCTATACTCCTTATCAAAAATAAATGAATCCAGAAGGCAGAAGGTCAGTAAGGACATAGTTTAACTCAACAACATCAGTCAACCAAACATAATTGACATATGAGAGGATTTCAGTTCAAAGCAAATTATTTTAGTAAATCCTGAAACTTTAGCATTAAGCCAGAAGTTTTATGGACAATCAAATATTTGCTATAATTTTTCATTGCCAGAAGTATTATTGACAACCAAATATTTTTTATAATTTTTCATATAATCAATAAGTTCTCCCCTTTATTTCACCTAAAATGGATAATTTGGGGGCAATCTTTTTTTCTGGTATAGATTAATACAGTAAGATTTTACAATAGGTTTCAAATTTCACTGAGGGTTCTAGGATACCATAATATGAGAGA
>NW_007866077.1:0-603 GCF_000696425.1 Galeopterus variegatus
GCTCTCTGTCCATTATAAAATATCTGAATTCCTTAAGTCTCTGAATTCTTCTCCTGGAATGCAGCCTGTCACCTTTCCTTTGTCACTTCTCTCCCCCTGGGAAATGGAGATGCAAGGATTACTCAAAGTCCATTTCTTATGAGCAGTGAGAAGCCCCAAAGGAGTTAATTTTCAAGGAACCCTCAAGAGAGAGGCATTCCTCCTTGGAAAAATAACACCAGACTGGGGTCTTCTCCCAGTATTTATTTTCCAGGGCAGAAAGTTACAGAAAAGGAACATAGGTGGTTACAAAAAGAACAGTAATATAATTGTCATGGCAAAACTCATTAATTTGTAAAAAGTTAAGTCGATCCACCAACAAAAGCTTGTTCTTAGCAAACATTTTTCTTTCCCTACTGCAATTTCCTTAGTATCAAGCAACATTCTTAACATATCAATCAGTAGGTTAACCAAGGACATCTGTCCTTGAGCCAGCAATTTTGCTGTGTTACAATTCTTTATCTACAACAAACAATTTAGCCTGGGGAAAGTTTCCTTTTTGTAAGCTTAACATTTCTATATGTAATTTTAAAAAGTTAGGTTATACCTGAAACTACAGGACTT
>NW_007866078.1:0-603 GCF_000696425.1 Galeopterus variegatus
AAAAAAAAAAAAAATTAAAGGCACATAAAGAAAGAAACAGAAGCTGTCAATAGAAGGAAATACAGATGTAGGACTTGGCAGAGAAAGGTTTTAAATCCACCACTGTAAATTAATTCAAAGTACTTAGGGAAACTATGTCTAAATAATTAAAGAAAAGTAGAACTATGACTCACTCAATAGAAAATAGCAAAATAAATACAGAATAACTATATATACAGTATATAAGTATATATATTCTAGAGTTGTAAAGTACAATAACTGATATGAAAAACATCGTTACGGGAGTTCATAAGGAGATCTAAGTTGGCAGAGAAAGAATCAGCAAACTTGAGGATAAATCAATACAGAGTATCTAACGTGAGCAACAGAAAGAAAAAGAATGAAGGAATATGAGCAGAGCCTCAGAAAAATATGTCTCTGAGTATAGTAGTTTGAAATAATTGTATTTATCTTATTAATATTGGATAGATACAAATAGTCCATTTAGAAAATGATCAGAAGCCATAAAGAGACACTTCACCAGAGAGGATATGAGGATGGCAAATAAGCACATATAGGGATGTTTAACATTATTAGCAATTAGAAAAATCCAGATTAAAAACA
>NW_007866079.1:0-603 GCF_000696425.1 Galeopterus variegatus
GTAGAAGGGCCTCTGTGGATAATGAATAAATGAAGGAATCAGTTAGAAAATCACCAGCTTCGATTAACAGAAAACTCTTAAACCTCAAAGAGGGAAAGTATTAATTCTTCTTGTCTCGTAACAGAAGATAGCAGGTGGTGGGATTCTGCCTCCACATCTTTGCAGCAGTTTCAGGCCTCACATCCTGACACAGTGATATTCAGAGGTAGAAGTGGGGCTCTCTTTAATGGGGTCTTTGTCTTAAGAGCAAGGGAACTTTCTCAGAAGGGCGCCAAAACTTTCTCAGAAGGGCACCAGGGGAACTTATCTCAGGTTTCTTTGGCCAGAACTAGACCCCATGCTCACCTGTAAACCAATCACTGGGAAGTGGAATAGGATAGCCCTGATTTGCTAAGACCAGTCACTGGAGGTTGGATATTGTGGCATCCACTGCAGTGAGAAAAATGCGAGGTGACCCTAAAAAGAAATCTGGGGACCTTTAATTTAACATTGCTCTACTGTTTGAGAGAGTTTGCTTTGGTCACTGATGTATAATTTCCATTGCTTTAGATTATCCTTTTTTTTTTTTGTCTTTTTCCGTGTCCGGCAACGGATCGCAACCCT
>NW_007866080.1:0-603 GCF_000696425.1 Galeopterus variegatus
TCTGAACCCATACTCTTTTTTCTCTATCATACTGCTTCTACAACCAAAGATAAATCATCAAAGAAAATTTTAAAATCTGAATAGGAAATACAAGCCAAAACAGCAATTGAAGTTTTGACATTAAAAAAAGGCATTATTCAAAATTGAAGTGGTTTGACTTTTTAAGCCAATTTCATAGCTCTTCCTGAACATGTCTCAGCTTCTTAGGAGTCAAGGACAAATGCTTCTGCCCCTCCTTCACCTCTGGACAGATCCCACCCCCAAAATTATCGAGTCTCACTAGTTATCAAATCCTGAAATGTCAGAGCCAAGAGGACCTCAGAAATCATTCCACCCACCTCCTTGAGGCACGAATCCCTGACACTGCACCCTGGAAAGGAAGCCATCCAGCCATCTGCTTGAAATCCTGAATGTAGGCAGTAGTGCACATTTATTGACTGCTTACTCAGTATTGAACACATGGCATTCTTGCATGTACTTTACCTGTTGTAATTCATCTAATCCTTATAACAACCCAATGAGAACGATATTTTTCTCCCACTTTACAAATGAGGAAAGTGCTCATGGAAAGTTTAAGAAAAAAGTCCATATAGCTTCTCAGAG
>NW_007866081.1:0-603 GCF_000696425.1 Galeopterus variegatus
AAATAATAATAAAAAGAAATTATAGCCTATTGCTTCACAATAGAATAGAAGCAAAACCTAGGTGCGATCCCAGAATCTAAGAGGTGTTCTTTCTCCCTTGGCAGCTCCACCTTTCTCTGCAATCCCTCAGATGTGCTCCTATACTACTTCCAGTGCCTCTATTAGTCAGTTTTCTGCTGCTGATAACAGAATACCTGGAACTGGGTAGTATATAAAGAAAAGAGGTTTATTTATTACACTGTTGGAGGCTGGCAAGTCCAAGGCTGAGAGGTGCATCTGATGAGGGTCTTCTATTTGGTGGGGACTCTCTGCAGAGTCCTGTGGTGATGCAAGCAATCACATGGCAAGGATGGCAAGAGTGCCTTAACGTGCTCACATGCTTTTATTTATTTATTTTTTTTACTGAATCATAATTGATTATACATCTTTTGAGATTCAATATACTTGACATATGTAGATCAAATCAACATTACTAGTAAGTATATTGTTACAAATCGTACTTATTCTTTATGCCCCTTATCCAATCTCTCCCCATCCCCCTCTCTCTCCCCCCTCCCACCACTGATAACCCTAGATTTCTTCTCTCCTTCTGAAAGAGTAATG
>NW_007866082.1:0-603 GCF_000696425.1 Galeopterus variegatus
TGCTGAATTCTGATTGCTAATATTTTGTTGAGGATTTTTGTATATATGTTCATCAGAGATATTGGCCTGTAGTTTTGTTTTTTTTTTTTTGTTGTTGTTGTTGTATCTTTGTCTGGTTTTGGTATCGGGGTAATACTGTCCTCATAGAATGAGTTTGGGAGAATGGCCTCTGTTGCAGTTTTTTGGAATAGTTTGAAGAGAATTCATATTAATTTCTCTTTAAATGAATGGTAGAATTCATCAGTAAAGCCATTTGGTCCTGGGCTTTTCTTTGGTGGAGACTGCTGATTACTGCTTCAATCTCACTGCTTGTTATTGGTCTGTTCAGGTTTTCTATTCCTTCCTGGTTCAGTCTTGATAGTCTGTATGTGTCCAAAAATGTATATGTTTCCTGTAAGTTTTCAAGTTTTTTGGCATAAGGTTGTTTATAATAGTCTCTAATGATTCTTTGTATATCTGTAGTATTGGTTGTAATGTCTTCTTTTCATTTCTAATTTTTGTTATTTGGGTCTTCTTTCTTCTTTTTTTTTTTTAGTTAGCCTAGCTAATGGCTGTTCTATTTTGTTTATCTTCTCAAAACACCAACTTTTTGTTTCATTGATT
>NW_007866083.1:0-603 GCF_000696425.1 Galeopterus variegatus
AAAAAACTGCCAGTCAAGAATACTATACCCAGCAAGGCTATCCTTTAGAAATGGGGAAAAAAATAGTGTATTTTCCAGACAAACAAAAACTGTGGGAGTTAAGCACCACATGACCAGCCCTACAAGAAATCCTCAAGGAGTCCGGCATCTGGAATCTGAAAAACAATAGTCACTACCATGAATACACAAGAAAGAACAAAACCCACTGGTAGAACCAAAATGCAGACAAGAAAGAGAAAGAAACTAAGTTGTACACAAAAAACTATAATGACAATGTAATAATGTCCCTGCTTTATTTATGATTTTAGTAATTTCAGTCTTCTTTCTTTTTTTCTTAGTAAGTCTGCATAAAGGCTTGCAAACTTTTTTTGGTCTTTTTAGAAAATCAACTTTTGGTTTTGTTGATTTTCTCTATTGTTTTCCAATTCCCTATTTCATATATTTCTGTTGTAATCTTTGTTATTTCCTACTTATATTTGCTTGGGGAGTTTGCTCCTCTTTTTCTATTTTCTTAAGGGAGTTTACATTACTGATTTGGGATTTTTCGTATTTTTAATATGGGTGTTTATAGGTATAAATTTTCCCGTAAGCATTGCATGAGCC
>NW_007866084.1:0-603 GCF_000696425.1 Galeopterus variegatus
GTAATTGCCCATGTGCACCCAGGTGTTTTGGGTTATGGACTTCAGTAAAACGGACTAAGGGATCTGATTTGTGGTGCTTCTCGGGACACTCCGGGAAGCCACTAGGGTGGCTAGTCCTAGTTCTGAATAAAGCCTATTAAGTTTTTACCCGCGGCTCCCAGGACCTTTTCCTATTACCTAGCTCGTAGACCTGCGTGTGAAGGGTTTGTGACCCAAGGGTTTCTGTACAAGGGGCTGGAGGGGTCTGTGAGCCCTAGCTTTACAGTTTCACATCTGATTTTTTTTGGTATTATATTTTCCTAATTTATTACAGTCACTGAAAATGTCATTTTTAGTGGCTGAATAATATTTTAGTTTATGAGAGTTGAAAAGATAATTCAACTATTTTATATGTTCCAGTTGCTTTCCCATTTTTCATTCATTTTATTAGTTATAATCAATACTATAATAAATAGCTTTATGTCCAAATTTATTATTTCTCAAAAATGAATGTTCTAAGGAAAACAACCAAGTCAAAAGGTGCAAATTATTTTTATGGTTTCTTTTTTTTTTCCCCCTTTTTGTCTTTTTTACTGACCGGCAACGGGATCGCAACCCTCGGTG
>NW_007866085.1:0-603 GCF_000696425.1 Galeopterus variegatus
TTCCCAGCCTCCAAACTGTAAGCAATAAATATTGTTTCTTTACAAATTACCCAGTTCCAGGCATTTTGTTATTAGCAACAGAAATGGACTAATACTCTTAGTGATATTGAACATTTTTTTCATGTGCCTGTTGGCCTTTTGTATGTCTTCTTTTGAGAAATATCTGTTCAGATCTTTTGCCCATTTTTAAAATTGGGTTATTCAATTTTTTGTTGTGGAGTCATTTAAGTTCCTTATATATTATGAATATTAGCCCCTTGTCTTATGTGTGGTTTACAAGAACTTTGTCCATTTTGTACGTTGTCTTTTCACTTTGTGGACAGTGTCCCTTGCTGTGCAGAAGCTTTTCAGTTTGATGTAGTCCCATTTATGTATTTTTGCCTGTGGCTTTGTAGTCTCACTCAAAAAAGCACTGCCTACTCTCATTTAGTGTAGTGTTTTCCCTGTGTTTTCTTCTAGTAGTTTCATAGTTTGGGGTCTTAAATTTAGATCCTTAATCCACATTGAGTTGATGTTTGTGTGTAGTGAGAGATAGAGGTCGAGTTTCAGTCTTCCACATGTGAATATCCAGTTTTCTCAGCACCGTTTTATCAAAGGGCTGTC
>NW_007866086.1:0-603 GCF_000696425.1 Galeopterus variegatus
GGCCTCTTGACTGTGATTGTTCTAACCTAATCAAGACAATTCCTTCTAACTCACCAAACACCACCCCACAAATATGTACAAATAAATGGGACATAATAATCAACTACATTGTATATTGACAAAATAAAAATAATTAAAAAAATTAAAAAAATAAAAAGCCAAAGACAAATTTGAAAACAAAACAAAGAAAGGGAAACCATCCATAAAAGATACTTCTGACAACCTACAAAATCTTGTGCCAAAACCAACATTGACTATATGCTAAAGTCTCTGTTAGAAACATTTCTGGCAGAATCTCTCTTGCTAGCATTCATAAAAATGAAGTCACACTTCTCAAGATTCTTAAATCTCAGAAACACCTTTTATTGAGTGTGACTGTGCTGCACTAGAAGATAGAACCTGGTTTATGTTACAGACACTTGGGGCCTTTGGTGCTGAAGCTCTACCCACAGAACCAAATTCTCTACTGTGTATATAGAACTGTCCATGTGAAGGAGGTGCATTCTTTATAATTTTACACCAAATCCTTTAGTTCACCTCTGTACTACACAGTAAATTACCTGTGTGCTGATGCCTTTCATAAATCTTTACAGTTTAAAAACA
>NW_007866087.1:0-603 GCF_000696425.1 Galeopterus variegatus
GTGAAAATCTGTCAGTAGAAACCCTAATCTATTCTATTTACCCTATTCTCTCCTTTGATGGGAATTCAAAGACCTATGTGTACTATCAGGTTCTGTTGGTGTCAAAAGTGTCACTTTGCTTCTGTCGTCTTGCACCTGCTAACCTTTCAGCACATGCTGCCTTAAGCTTAGGTTTTACCGTAATTCTTATTAATCAGGACAAAATACATGCACACTAAAAACTATTTCAATGTATGATTATTTAATGATTGTGTTACTGTTTCTCTGAAAAACTTAGTGTGAAATCACAGAATATTTCATCTGGTCATTTTAATAGGCCACAACCTCATCATTAAGACTTTTACTGCTCTTTGAATTTCCAGAATATTTTTCAAAAAATGTTAAAACTTTCTGATTGGTGGGTTTGATACATAGTCAATTTTAATTTTCAGATTTATGGTACTAATGTTTTTGAAATAAAATAATCTGGTAATTTAATATTTTATTGAATATTTAATTTAACATTATCTTCCAGACTTATCAAAAATGTTTCTTTTACTTAGCATTCAGAGGGAAGAACACAAGATTAAGAAAAACAAATAAACCCTTGTACTTAAAATGTGG
>NW_007866088.1:0-603 GCF_000696425.1 Galeopterus variegatus
TAAAGGATAGAAGAGATGAAGGACGACTCTATGAAGATGGCTAGCAGAGAATGGAATTCATAGAGTTAAGATGGATAAGCAGGGCCGGCCCAGTGGCGCACTGGAGAGTGCGCCACTTGGGAGCGTGGTGGCGCTCCCGCCGAGGGTTCGGATCCCATGTGGAGACCGGTTCCCACTCACTGGCTGAGCGCGGTGCGGGTGCAACACCGAGGGTTGCGATCCCGTTGCCGGTCCGCGGTACGGGTGCGACACCGAGGTTTGCGATCCTGTTACCGGACAGTAAAAAAGACAAAAAGACAAAAAAAAAGATGGATAAGCAGCTGGAAAGGGTATTTCTTTGTATTAATAATAAAGGTATATCAAGAGTGGTTGGGCAGAGGCTGGACTTTGGCATCTCTTGTTTCAGTGTTCCATTGTCTCTAGTGCGATCAGTGAGCCCAGTTCTATGTCACTATCTCCTCTTGTCAGCCATGGGAAGCCTTCACTGATCCTCTAAGTGATGCAGTTGTCCTCACAAAGACATTGCTTTTGCTTCAGTAAATGGTGCATCCTATATTTACTCTCATGAAATAAGTTCATGTGGTGTGATTTCCAACTATACAG
>NW_007866089.1:0-603 GCF_000696425.1 Galeopterus variegatus
ACAGTGACCAGATTCCTGACCAACAGATACTATGAGCTAGTAAATGTTGTTTTAAGCCACTACATTTTGGGGTAACTAGTTTTGTATCAATAATGGATCTACACTAGTGGATCTATGTAAAAAAAAAAAAGAGAGAGCATTAGGGATGGAAGAAATAAAGGTTAAAATTAAATCTTTTATTTTTCTTATTCTTAATTGACCTAATAAATAGATAATTGTTCAAAGTAATATAGCAACAATGTATTGGGTGATTACAGCATATGGATAAGTGAAATAAATGACAACTAATTAATCAGGGACTGCAGGGAGGAATTGGGAATACAGTTGGCCCTCCATACCCACAGGATCCACACCTATGAATTTAACCAGTCATTGATGGAAAATATTTGGAAAAAATAAAATAAAAAATAGCAGTACAATAATAAAAAATAGAAATAAAAAAGATACAGTATAACAAATACTTACAGTGTATTAGGTATTATAAGTAATCTACAGATGATTTAAAGTATATGGGAGGATGTGTATAGGTTATATGTAAATTCTTTTTTTTTTTTCTTTTTTGTCTTTTTTCCGTGTCCGGCAACGGATCGCAACCCTCAGTGT
>NW_007866090.1:0-603 GCF_000696425.1 Galeopterus variegatus
TGGAAATTAAACAACATACTTCTACATATTCCATAGGTCGAAGATGAGGCTCGATAGAAATAAAAACTCAACAAGAATGAAAATAGATCATTTCAAAATATGTGGAATGGAGCTAGATAGTGTTGAGAGAGAAATTTATAACATTAAATGTTTACCCTAGAAAAGAGTTTTGGTCTTAAGTCAATAACCAAGTTGCCTAAATCTAGAAACTAGACAAAAAAGAACAAAATAAACCCAAAGCAAGCACAAAGATATAATAGATAGGAGCAGAAATCAATAACTGAAAATAGGAAAACAATAGAAAAAAATCAATGAGACAAAAAAATGATTTCTTTGAAAGGATTGATAAAATTGACAAACCCTTAGCAAGACTGACAGAGGAAGAAGAGGTAAGATACAAATTACTGACATCGAGGCTGAAATGACTGTTGCTACTGACCCTGCAGACTTCAGCAGGGCAAGGCAGCACTGCTGATAGCTACACACAGAAAACTGACAACTTGTGTGCGACGGATCAATTCCTTGAAAAGCACAAATTACCACAACCTACCCAATGTGAAATAGGTAACTTGAATAGCATTATCACTATGAAAGAAATTGAAT
>NW_007866091.1:0-603 GCF_000696425.1 Galeopterus variegatus
AAGAAGGTATTTAGACACTGCTGAGAAGAGGCTAAAGTATTCAACGGTGGCTAAAATAGAGCTGTTTAAAGAGACAACATTTAGAAAATCATCCCAAAGAATAATAATATTCTGCCAACTTATTAGCTAATTATTAGAAATTCAAAATTAAAGCATCGATGATAATAAAATCAGGAATAAATATAATATAAATGGGTTTTTTAATTGTTTAAATGCAAAAAAAGCCAAAAAGTGGATGTCAGAACAGGTACTCAAACCACTCAGAACCCTCCTGTGGGCATCAGAAGAGCAAACACTGAGAAGGGGTTGTCACAACCCTCCTGTCATCCTCCCCAGAGCAGGGGCCGGTGTCCTGGGTGAGAAGGGCACCTGCTGCCATGCCTCATCTCACCTGGAGACGAGTTGTAGGAGCGCTGTCACAACCCTCTTGTCATCCTCCCCTGAGCAGGGGCCGGTGTCCTGGGTGAGAAGGGCACCTGCTGCCATGCCTCATCTCACCTGGAGATGAGTTGTAGGAGCCTGCGAGGTTTGGGGATCTGGGTTGTATGTATGATGGGACGGTGTCCCTTGAGGGATTTGGGGAGTTGAATGCCTGGGTTTCAG
>NW_007866092.1:0-603 GCF_000696425.1 Galeopterus variegatus
CCAACTTTAAAGATATAAAGACATTTATCACACTCATAAAATTCTAAGGAAATATGAGTCCATTTTGAACCAGATTCCATAAATTCTACTCCTTTTACTTTCACTCTCTGTTCTAAGACCCCCTTCCTGATGTACTACCGCTCTTGAATCCTTGGTTCACTTCCTTTCTTTAAGATTTTGGATTGTTTAGTGTATTTTCATTCTTTCTTTCTTTCTTTTTTTTTTTTCCCCACTATTAGCTTCATAGTTAAACATTCTGTAAGTGCTTCCCTTCCCTAGAGACTACAAAGGACTTTACCTCTCTGAAGCCTTAACATGGAGTTTTATCCCAGTGTATTGCTGGTTGTCCTTAGAGAGAGCTGGTCCAAATTACTTGTCTGCCACTATCCAAAATGGAAGTAGTAACTGCATCTGATTATTTCACTGGTGAAAACTTGTGAAAACAGAAATTTGGGAATGTTCCATAGTCGACTGATTTTCATAAAAAAAAAAAAAAAACTGGGTCACCAATAAAACTCTCATAATTTAAAGTTTAAAAAACTATTAAATGGAAGTTTAAAATTCTTTCAAAGAGAAAATTTCAGTTGATTTTCAACCTGTTTT
>NW_007866093.1:0-603 GCF_000696425.1 Galeopterus variegatus
TGGGCACATTTCACCCTGGATATGCAGCATGTCTCCTATAGAGCAGTGCCGCTCAGCCTCTCCTATGCAGATGAACAACTGAGTCCTTGTCAAGATGCAGTTTCCTATTCAGCAGATACAGCAAAGCCCAAGACTGTGCATTTCTAAAAAGCTGTTCACCAGACCATATGTTGAGAACATTTTTTAAAACAATGGATGTCACTCTTTTAGAGATTCTTATACTGAACATCTTTGCAGGCAGGCTCACATCTGTGTTTTGTAAAAGCTCCAAATGTGACTGTATCTCACAGCTGGAGATAGGAATCCATTCTGTGGGTGTATCTCACCTGTGTGAAAGTGTTTGCAACGTGTCTTGTAGGGATCAATTCTGATACCTAAATTGCATAATATGTATTTTCCTTATTTAGCAAATTTCATGTTAAATTATTGGATAGAACAAAAGGTCCTTTTTGAAATATGAAGAAATATGCCAATATGATAAAGTAATATATTATTTTAAATTCAAATGTTCACACAGTCTTTTAAAGCAGGACATACTCTTTTAGAATGCTTTTCATTAAAGTGAAAATCATTTTGAACCTCCTTTTTTGCATAATTTTTTTT
>NW_007866094.1:0-603 GCF_000696425.1 Galeopterus variegatus
AAACCCATTCTTTATCAAAGTCATTGGACTAAACCACTGACTCATTTTAATAATGCTCACATGAGCATTTGACTCACACATTCAAAACCTTTCCCTGAGTCTCCTTTGCCTCTAAAACAAAGACCAGACTTCCTCAGCTTGACATTAAAGACCACTTGGTACTAAATGCTGCAGTGCTATGATCTACACCTACCATATAAGTCTCATTGCTTGACACACACCTCACCACTACCTTATCCTACATTCCATACAGTACCCCTGAATGTGCTTAGATAGAGGGACATTTGTCCAAAGTCAACAATCCTTTTTAGAGAAATACACATTTAAGCGGGCTCAAAGTAGCTCATATATTAAATGCCGCATGAGTGGTAATATCAAGATTGGAAACGACTGTATGACCTATCATTAGAGGACTTGTTAAATCAAATATGGAGTACTGTGCAGCTATAGAAAAGAAATGGTGACTATCCATTTGTACTACTATGGAGTGATCGCCACATTAAAATATGAAGCGAAAAAAGTAAGTTGGAGACAAGTGTGTCCAGTCTGCTACTGTACATCTAAGAAAGAGGAAATATAAATATATCTATGTCATTGCTTACA
>NW_007866095.1:0-603 GCF_000696425.1 Galeopterus variegatus
AGGATGCTTGTTGGGCCCTCTACTCATTTCCTTTTTCAGACATCACAATCTCGTTCTGCCCATTGTCCAATGTCAAAAAAAAAAATGTTTATTGCTTGTATTGAGTCTTATTTTGTGATGTATTTGACAGGAGTATTGTTGGGAAAACACAAGAAAATGGTCAAGGCCCCTCAGATGTTCAGATTCTTGCCAAGCATTTGATATAAATATGCACATGCGCCCAGGTGTTCCTTGGCTATTGTCTAATGTAATTGCACATGAGCAACCAGGTGTCCTGGGTTATGGACTTAAGTATAAAGGACAAATGGCTCTGATACACAGTGCTTCTTGGGATGCTCCAGGAGGCCACTCGGCTGGCTGCTTCTAGCTCTGAATAAAGCCTATTAATTTTTACCCATGGCTCCCAGGACCTTTTCCTATTGCCTGGCTCCTAAACCTGTGTGTGAAGGGTTTGTGACCCAGTTTGTACAACGGGCTGGAGGGGTCTGTGAGCCCTGGACCTAGCTTGACAAGTATAAGTCCAGACCATCATACTCTTTCATGTGCAGAAGAAATCTAAAATCCACTAATATTTTAGGAATTTCTCCTAAGATAGCACTTCTA
>NW_007866096.1:0-603 GCF_000696425.1 Galeopterus variegatus
CAAGCCCTCTTCTTTCTACTGCAAGTTGACAAATGGTTATATATTGCTAATGTGGTAATTAGTTTAGATATGTGAAGTTTGACTGTGATGGCAGTATGAGGGGTTTTTCATTGTGGAAAAAAAAATATTAGGTCTGAAGTCGAGAAAATGAACTATAAAAGATTACATTGTCTATTGTGTTCATTAGTGATTCAGCAGCATTTACTCAACAAGTATTACTCAAAAAAAAAAGAAAGAAAAGGAAAAGAAAAAGAAAAACTGTCAGCTGTAAGGTTAATGCATTAAATTTTAGCTTATTCTACTAATTATAGAATAATATGGAAATTAATTACAAACATCTTCTTTACATGCTAAAGTGCAATGGCTATCAGGGGGAAAAGCTCTGTCTAGACTAATTGAAATAGGGACTAAACTCGGTATTCCTGCAAAATAGGAAATTCTGTGTCCCCAAATTTAAGTACACAAACTGAACAGTTCGATTTGCTTATTCGTTTGATGTCACTTATCTTTTTAATTATCTTAGTACTCCATTGTGAGGAAGGAATGCAACATACTTTTCAATGGCAGTCAGATTGAAAAGCAAAGGGAAAACTTACAAGCTTA
>NW_007866097.1:0-603 GCF_000696425.1 Galeopterus variegatus
TTATCTTAAAACAATCATGTAATCTTCCTAATTTTTCCTTTATAAACTTTTGTCTTTCTTTACCTCCCTGAATACACACATTGTTTACTATGGTACGTGCATTCCCATTGTAAGTCCCTATTGCTGAATAGACATCATTTTCTTTTAGAGATCCTCTGTCTATTTGTTATTTTGGTTGACAGAAGCTGAATTCTTCCTATTCAAGACCACTGGCATCAAAAGGAGTTTTAGGCCAGGCATAGGAGTAAAATCACTAATAAGATTAATGATACGTTTTCTTTCTGTGAGCAGCTGCCTCAGATAGAGCTGGGTTCATATCCCACCACTGCCACTTACCAGGCTGAAATATGTCATTTCTCTTTTTGGAATCACTGTTTCCTTGTCTGTAAGATGGAGATGCAAATAGTAATCCTGAGACTCATTAGGAGGTTGGATGAGATAATATTAGAAGTTTCTCTTCCTTCTACAGAGGTTTAAACATGTTAATTTCTGTTGCCCCATGTCTTGCTTATCAGTGGTGCCATTAATGTGTCCCATTTTTCTTTTTTCTTTTTTTTTTTTTTGTCTTTTTTCCGTGTCCGGCAACGGATCGCAACCCTCAGT
>NW_007866098.1:0-603 GCF_000696425.1 Galeopterus variegatus
CTAAGTGCAGGAAAAGCTGTTCTTCATTGCTTTACCCTTTTTTTCCTGTCTTTTTTTTTTTTTTTTAAATAGTTCATTATACATATATGAGGGGTACAAAGTTGATTTTCAGTAGTTGTGTACAATATGTGATGGTTAGATCAGGATAATTAGCTGATTCATGATCATGGTACACAATCATTCTTTGTGTCCATCAACCAAATTCTTATTAACCCTTTTCCCTGCCCCCACTCCTTCCCTTTTCCACCCCTAGTAACCACAGATACGAAAGACTTTCTATAATCTCCTAAGCAGACTCTCTTCAGGTTGCACAGTTTTTGCCTTGGTTTCAGAGAGTGTTAATATTTTTCATTATTTAGCACATCTATTAGAAAAGTAGGTATTTGGGAAAGCCTGCTTGGATGACATCCAAGAGTCTCTACTATAATTAGGTTATATAATTTAACAAAATACATATATACATACGTAGGATGTTTATTTATTTATTTTAAAACATTTCTCGAAATGTTGCGATCCCGTTACTGGTCAGTAAGAAAAAAAAAAGAAATGAGATAAGGAACATTAAGAAAGTAAATAATTCCCCATGTGTATAGAATTGTATTA
>NW_007866099.1:0-603 GCF_000696425.1 Galeopterus variegatus
TTATTTTTGTTATAGTTATTTTTAATACTTTTGTCTTTTACTGTTATACTGAATTAAAAGTAATTTACCCACCACTATCACAGTAATACAGTATTATGTATTTACCTTTACCAAGAAGTTTTATATTTTCTTATGCTATCAGGTTGCTGTTTGGTGTCCTCTTCTTTTAACTTGAAGAACTAACTCCCTTTAGCATTTCTTGTAAGGCAGGTCTTGTGGTAATGACTCCATCAGGTTTTGTTTGTCTGGAAAAGTTTATCTCTCCTCAATTTTTTTTTCCTTTTTGTCTTTTTTACTGACCAGTAACGGGATCGCAACCCTCGGTGTCGTGCCCGTACCAGGGACCGGCAATGGGATCGCAACCCTCTGTGTTGCGCTCGCCCCACGCTCAGCCAGTAAGCAGGAACCGGTCTCCACATGGGATCTGAACCCTCAGCGGGAGCGCCGCCGCACTCCCAAGCAGTGGACTCTCCAGTGTGCCACCGGGCCGGCCCTCTTCTCAATTTTTGAAGGCCATTTTGCCAGATTTAGTATTGTTTCTTAAAAAAAAATAGACCTTAATTTTTAAGGCAGTTTTAAGTTCACAGCAAAATTGAGCAAAAA
>NW_007866100.1:0-603 GCF_000696425.1 Galeopterus variegatus
GAGACTGGAACCTGGGATAAGAGGGTGTAGGGGTTAGGGACGAGGGCATGGATAGGGATTATGGTGGGACTGATTGAACAGAGATCTTGGACCAATCGATAGGAGCCATTTGGCTTTTTGCCACCAGTATGGGAGTATTGAAAGGCGATTGAGTGGGGCGGAGGTATCCCTTCCTGAGAAGGTGCGCGAAGCACTGTGGTGCTGAGGGGGTACTGAGATTTGGAGGGATCTTTTAGCCGAATTGTTATGGGAACGCAGTGGGCAGAAGAAGGGTCCTCGGAAATGAGGGCTATAAGGAATGAGGCTACAGAGGAGGAAGGAGAGGGATACAGAGATGGAAACATGTAATTGGGCGAGAATATCTCTTCCCAATAGAGGGACGGAACATTGGGGCATGACTAAGAAGGAATGAGAGAAAGAGGATGGGACGCCCTCGATGTGACAGGCTAATGGAGGTGTTTTATGGGGATAAATTTGCTTTCCTCCTACCCCGACTATAGGAGAGCTACTGGGTGTAGCTGGTCCCCTAAATTCCTTTAAGGCCAAAAATGTGGCTCCCGTATCTAAGAGGAAGGAAATAGGATGACCATCTACAATAATAGT
>NW_007866101.1:0-603 GCF_000696425.1 Galeopterus variegatus
AAAAAAAAAAAATCAACCTAACTCTCAAACTATTTCTAAAATTTTCCATATGTAATGTCTCATACATACCAAAAGTGAGTCACATACACAACAGTACTTATTATGTGATAAAAAAAAGAGAAAATGAGGGCCGGCCCGGTGGCGCACTCAGTAGAGTGCGGCGCTTGGGAGCGCGGCGGCGCTCCCACCGAGGGTTCGGATCCCATATAGAGACTGGTCCGCTCACTGGTTGAGCGCGGTGCAGGCGTGACACCAAGGGTTGTGATCCCATTGCCGGTCACGAAAAAAGACAAAAAAAAAAAAGAAAAAGAAAAAAAGAGAAAATGAGAAATACAAACAGACCCACAGAAGAGCTAGAAAACAGTTACATGAACAATCTTAAATAAGTAAGCTAAATATTTTCAAGGAGATAAATTTAAAACTCAAGAAAGTTGGCAGATTAATGGAAACAAAAAAAATAAAACTTGAAGAACTAAAAGAGAAATTAAGAATTTAAAGGATATACTTAAAAGTAGATCAGATGCAGCTAAAGAAAAAATTACTGAACTTGAAGATTGCTCAGAAGAAAACATACAGGATGAAGTGTAAATAAACAATGGGATG
>NW_007866102.1:0-603 GCF_000696425.1 Galeopterus variegatus
GGCTGCAGTCCTACCCCTGTAAGCTTCCTGGTCTTTCACAATCCTTCTCTTGACCTCCCTGTTATCTACTATGTGTCATGCTGTTTGCATGCATTGTTTAATTTGGGTCTCACTCATAGCCCTGACTTAACATGTGAGAAAACTGGTGCTTGTGGATACGAAGCTGTTGGTCCTGGGCTATACAGCCACCAAGGTAGACAACCGGACTTGTAGCTTAGTCTTTCTGATTCTGAAGCCTGAATGCTTAACTCCTATGCTAGACAATCTCATTATTTTCTCAGGGCAAATGACAATTTCCAAGGCAGTCTATATTGATGCAGTTTAGGGCAAATCATGTTCCTAGACTGTTTCATCCAGTGTAAACTTCATATGAATGAAGAAAAAGAGTGACAAAGAAAATAAAACCAGAAGACTGAAACGGGTCAGAGAAAGATTGCATAACCTTAGAACGAATTCGCAAAATGAAACAATAGAGCTAATCCCTGCCACAAAGAAATGTTAGGAGGTCTGAAGAAGTTAGTGGTGTGAGCCACACTGTGTTTTTGGAGGAGGGAGCTTTATAAGTTAACTGAGGCTACTTTTCTCTTTAAAAGAGAATTAAAT
>NW_007866103.1:0-603 GCF_000696425.1 Galeopterus variegatus
TGTTGTCTGCACCACGCTCAGCCAGTGAGTGCACCGGCCATCCCTATATAGGATCCGAACCAGCGGTGGCAGTGCTGCTGTGCTCCCAGCGCTGCACTCTCCCGAGTGAGCCATGGGGTAGGCCCAAGAAGTTTTACATATAATTGAAAGTAATTTGGTATTAATCCAGACTATATTATTCTAAGTTATGATGTTAATTATAATCCTCGGGTCAACTGCTAAGAAAATAACTCAAAAATATAGTAAAAGAAACAACAAGGAAATTAAAATGGTGTACTAGAAAATAGCTATGTTAAAAAAGAAGAAAGCCCTCAATTCAACAACCAAAATGCACAACTCAAGTCACTGGAAAAAGAAGAGCATGCTAAACCTAAGGCAAACAGAAGAAAGGAAAAATAAGTATTCGACTAGAAATAAATAACATAGAGAATAGTAAAATAATAGATAAAACCAATAAAATCAAAAGTTTGATCTTCAAAAAGATCAGGAAAATTGAATTAACAAATCTTTACCTAGACTGACCAAGAAAAAGAGAGAGAAGACTCAAATCACTAAAATTAGCAATGGAGGAGGGAATATAGACTGTACAGAAATAAAAAAGTT
>NW_007866104.1:0-603 GCF_000696425.1 Galeopterus variegatus
GGGCTGTCAGCAGTTTATTAATGTTCTGTGGGTTCAGATCGAGTAAGTTGCTGTTTGGGTGAGACTCACTTATTTCAGATAACGCTGCTACAGCATTAGCTATCATCATTGGATTTGAATCTGCTATGAGATCCTGTAGAGAATCCCGAAATCACTGATCTTCTGCTATTTGGGCATGGATACCATGGAGTTTTGCCATGAAGACTGCTACTATTTTCCAAACATAGGGACCTTTGTCCTTCAAGCACTTGTGGAGGGGCTCACAGAGATATTCCATAATCTTCTCCACTCAGATACAGCCCATGGTTCCAACTGCCAAGGCCCGAATCAAAGGGTTGGGATTGTCACAGTCCTTCACAAAGCTGTTGACAGCTATGATGGCCATGTCTGGCTGACTCTTGGCATAGTTCAAGTAGAAATACATGAGCTTCTTCGGTTCCAGGTTGTCAGTCTGCATACAGTTCACTACATCTGGAAAGAGAGAGCTAAGGTCCTTCCTCACAGTCATAGTGACAATCACTCACTTCACAGCCTCCGTCCTCTCTTCTTTCTTTTCATTGTGGAGTTTGTCTTTTAATATAAAGATTTCTCCTCCTTTATTGG
>NW_007866105.1:0-603 GCF_000696425.1 Galeopterus variegatus
TGGGATTATTATTTATGAAAAGGTGAATCACTGTACTACAACTATGTTGAACAAATCAAATCAGCCCCCAAATTCAGTTTCATACTCTGACCAGTTTGCAGTGAGAATGGTACACTGAAGAAAATCATATAAATTTCTCTCTCTCTCTCTTAGATTTCCAGACCAGTCAAGAATTTTACTGGCTGCATAAAAGTTATAGAAATCAACAACTGGAGATCTTTCATCCCATCCAAGGCATTGAAAAAAATTCACATTGACAATTGCAGGTAAAGTATCACCAGTGATCTTTCAAATAACTTGTTCAAATAACCACACCAAAAGGCATGATTTCCAATAGAAATAACGTAATCTAGAATATACTATACTCCTTTCATTTTGCTTTTTTCTCCTTACATTCTATTTTACTTTCTTACAGACTTACAAAATGTTTAAGCTGTAGTCCAATTAAATTGGATCATTTATTTATAATGGGTGTCTGCTTTGTGATGTATAAAATACATCATATCAACCAACAATCAGTCATGATCGGAAAATATTATCTATCAAAAGTAGTTTTAAAAATAAGTGCACTAACAGTCATGCATGTGGCATATCATTTAGAGT
>NW_007866106.1:0-603 GCF_000696425.1 Galeopterus variegatus
GTGAGAACGTTAAGTGGGGCAGGAGTCCAGGGGAAAGAGAATAAAGGTCATTGTCCAAAATTCCATGTTCTCAGGTTGCCATTGCAGTGAGCAGCCATCATGACCACTGCCAATAATGTTGTCCTGACTGCCCAACCAACAATACCAGGACAGTCCCTTTAGGTAGAGAAAAAATGATAAAACGATGTGTTTTGTCTGCCTGAGTAAGGAGCCTGCCTGTAAATATAACAGAGCTACTCGCTTTTAGAAAAATCTCGCTTGTTCTTTTCTTTCATAAACAAAACTCCTTTTCCTACCTAAGGCCTGCTACAGAAAGCTGTGATGGAAAATGTTCCCAGACTGGGAGGCTCGGGCACCTGGAAACTCATTTACTTGGCATGTGCCTTTCTAAACTTTACCAGGTTTTCTAGTTTATCTGTTAACTTTAATTGTAATTCAGTGTGGAGCTGGCTAAACTTCAATAGCTAAAAGGGCTAAAATTCAATAACTAAAAGCTCAAAATAAAATTACATGAGACATGGGTAAGCTAGATCAGTTTGAAATTAACTCAGATTTTCATCTTATTTTTTCATGGCCCCATATTTGAGTACTTCTTAAAGTTTA
>NW_007866107.1:0-603 GCF_000696425.1 Galeopterus variegatus
TATATACACTAGCCAGCAGATGTCAGAATGGGATCTCTTTCTTAAGACTAAACTATGAAAAGGTAACAGGAGTTTCTGCAAGGACTGAAGGTTTTTTGCTTTTTGGTGGTCAACATAATTCAGTCACTGGCCTTTCTTCCTCAAACACATCTGCTTTTACACTTTTTTTTTTTTTTGTCCTTTTTGAGACCGGCCGCACCGCGCTCAGCCAGTGAGCGCTGTGAGCGCACTGGTCATCCCTATATAGGATCTGAACCTGTGGCGGGAGCACTGCTGCTCTCCCAGCGCCGCACTCTCCCGAGTGTGCCACGGGCTCGGCCCAGCTTTTACACTTTTTAAAAGGCTCTCCACTCTTTATCTGGCCAATTCCTATTCATCCAAATCTTACTTTGTGTCTTTTCCTAGGGGAATCCTCCCTGACTCTCCTATTCTGTGTTCTCACAGCTACCTGTACTTGACTCTCATAGTAGTTTAAGAATAGAGATCATGACTGAATTCTTCTCTGCTATATCCCTACCTACCATACTGCCTGCCCCACTGTAGTCACTGAATGTGAAGACCTCCACCAAATAGACTGGGAAAATTTTTCTGAGGCCTGGACAA
>NW_007866108.1:0-603 GCF_000696425.1 Galeopterus variegatus
AATGTTGCTTTTCCAGATGGACTTTCTGAAATATGACTATATTACCCAAGGTTTAACTGGGAAAAAAAAATCATCCTTGGGATAGAAATTTCAATATTTTTCCATTTGAATAACTCTCAGTAAAAGAATTAGGGCTGTCTGTAGGTTGAACTTTCTCTGAAGAAATAGTTTTGTTATTTCCCATCAAATTAGTCTGGAAATATATTTCCGCTAGACTAATCATTTGAAGCAATTACATATAGTGAGTTATGTTGAGGGAACTTGGATCAAGTTGCTAGAAATACTGTCAATTTTATTCAAATATACAACCTTGAGAAATTATGTTTAATATTTCCTAGCAATTCATAGTGTTACCTAGTTTTGGGCAATTTCTGTTTTTTGCTGATTCACTTGTTGTATGCTCCTTGAAGAAATGATTGTGAAGGTAGTTCTGTATTAACATTGCAATTATGCAAGGGTCCTTCAAAAAGTTCATGGAAAAATAGAATTAAAAGAATACACATTTTTCCATGAACTTTTTTTTTTCTTCCTTTTTGTGTTTCTTCGTGACCGGCAATGGATTGCAACCCTCAGTGTCGCGCCCGTACCGGACCGGGACCGGCA
>NW_007866109.1:0-603 GCF_000696425.1 Galeopterus variegatus
CCTAAACTTTCACTTTAAGGCACTGTAAAAAGAAAAGCAAACTGAACCAAAAACTAGTAGAAGAAAGGAAATAATCATGATTACAGTGAGAAAAATAAAATAAAGAATAAAAATCAATAGAGAAAACCAACAAAACCAAAAGTTGTTTCTTCATAAAGACCAACAACACTGACAAACGTTTAGCTAGACTGACCAAGAAAAAAACAGTCAAACAATTATAATAAGGAATGAAAGAGGGGGCATTACTATTAACTTTACAGAAATAAAAAGTATTATAAGAGAATACTATGATCAAGCGTATGCCAAAAAATCGGATAAACTAGAGACAATGGACAAATTCTTAGAAAGACACAAACTGCCCAAACCGACTCAAGAAGAAATAGAAAATCTGAATAGACCCATAACAAGTAAAAGTATTGAGTTAGTAATAAACAAAAAAATTAAAAACAAGCAAACAAAAATGTCCCACAAAGTCAGGACCAGAAGGCTTCACTGGTAAATCCTACAAAACACTTAAAGAAGAATTAACACCAATTCTTCACAAACTTTAGCAAAATACAGAAGAGGAGAGAACAGAACCCAGCTTCCTCACTTGTAGGCAGC
>NW_007866110.1:0-603 GCF_000696425.1 Galeopterus variegatus
GGGTTCTGGAATCCTCCGCCTCCCCCCACCTGTCCCAGGACCACA
The DNA here is from genome assembly GCF_000696425.1 of Galeopterus variegatus. Classification (NCBI taxonomy): domain Eukaryota; kingdom Metazoa; phylum Chordata; class Mammalia; order Dermoptera; family Cynocephalidae; genus Galeopterus; species Galeopterus variegatus. Next base: position 46 of record NW_007866110.1, read on the forward strand.
GAGATGTGGAAAGACTTTCAGGGAGAGGAGCTTGGAAGGGTCCAAGGCTCGGGGACCCTCAGGGCATCAGATATTTACCCAACCAGTAGGAAAATACAGTAAAATCCTATTAATAGTGAAAGTAGAGTCTGATATTAAAACATGGGCCCCATTATTGTGAAGTTAATTAAGAATACTATTTTTCAGTGTGGGCTTTCCTGAAAAGCACACAAGATAGAGAAGCTTGGTCTGCGCCCAGCTGACCCCACACTAAATTGAGCAAGCGCGAAGGATCACCAGGGAGTGAGCAGGTGACCTCGCCCCATGCTCGATATGGAATCTGGGCCGGCTTGAAAGAGAGGTGCCCGTCGCCAATTGTGCCACATACCAGCCTGCCTGATGGAGGGTTTCGCTGGGTTTAAGGCAGTGAGCAGCTGGTAGGGCCCTATCAGTAACTTCCTGGAGAATTACGGCTTCCACCCGCTGTGCAAAGCTCAAGGTTTAAGAGAATGTTTGGAGATATAAGTTGTGGAGGGGAAAGTCCTATTCATGAAATATGAAAAGTAAGAATGTTGACAA
>NW_007866111.1:0-603 GCF_000696425.1 Galeopterus variegatus
ACACTGCTAATAAGTGGTCATTAACACCACACACTTTCTCATTCACTTGAGTTCTGCATCTGTCTGACCCATGCTCTGATTGTTCCCTGATGACTTATACAAATGGATTCTCTAGGGTGCTGCCTTGAAACTGCCTTCGCCTTCCTCTTGACTCATTTGCACTTGTTTTTTACTTTCTCTGGTTCCGTACCTGGATTCAAATAGGTGCCTCTGACCTCACTCTGTTTTGGTGAGCCTCTGAACTCTGTTTGTCTCTTTCTATGCTTTGGCTTTCCCATGCAGTATTTTACTTTGCTCATATTCGTGGTTTTGTAGTATGAGTTACCTTGGTTATAAATATCAGCTATTGTCTTAGTTTGTTTTGTGTGGCTATAACAGAATACTGGGTAACTTATAATGAACAAAAATTTATTAACTCAGAGTTTGGAGTCTGGGAAGTCCAATATCAAGGTGCTGGCATCTGGCCAGGGCTTTACTGCTGTGTCATTACATGGTGGAAGGGCAAAGAGAGGAAGAGAGAGAGATAGAAGGAGGTCAAATTCATGTTTTTATATGAAACCCACTCCCAGGATAGTGAACTTACTCCTGTGAAAACTATTAATT
>NW_007866112.1:0-603 GCF_000696425.1 Galeopterus variegatus
ATTTTCTCCTGTCTCTGTACAGGGATTATTTTATAGTTCAAACCAGCAACCAATGCAGCAAGCAAAACCGTTTTATTTATATTAAGATATTAGATTTGTGTTTTCCTTTGTTTGCTTTGCATTTTACTCCTCTTCCTGCTTTTTAAAGGGGGAGGTAAGAGTTTGGTTTTACTGGAATTTAGGATACTAGCTAGAACCAAAATTTAACATCATATTTGTATGTTGAATTAGGTATTCATGACTGAAAAGTAAACAATGAGTCCTCTTTTTATGCAATTCTTATATTCAAGAATGGTATGAAATACAAAAGATAATACAAAAGATAATTAATAGCCATTTCAATTCTTAGGGTACCAGCCAGCGGCAGCAACAGCCAGTAGAACCACTTGGCTTCACATGGCCCCCTCACTCTGCCACTTCAAGACCTGGTGGGGGGGAGATCCAGGCCCCACCTCCATGCCCTGAACCAGCATGGTGCAGGTGAGCCTGGGGGCAGCACCAGCAGCAACACCAGCCAGTGGAACCACGTGGCTGGACATAGGCCCTCACCCCACCTCAGACCCAGGGGGGAGCACCAGCCTATGGATCTGACCCACTGAGTTT
>NW_007866113.1:0-603 GCF_000696425.1 Galeopterus variegatus
AATAGCACTCTGAAAGAACCATGTTGCATGACTTCAGACTGTCCAGATGAGTGAATACACTCAATGAGAAAGTCACATTGTCAGCCGCTTTTTAAATGGGTGGCATATACCACTGGTTTCTCTCATAAACTTGGTGCACCGGCAAAAAAATAATAATAATAATGTTACTGACGTGCAGCTAAGAGTCAATCCAGAATTCTCTCCTGCTTCGGAAATGAAACCCTCAATACCTACCTATTGGATTTAGCCACTCTGACTACAAGCACCTACTAGAGGCTGCTGAGAATAAAGCAAACAATTCCACTTAAACACCTCAGGGTCTAAGTCCTATAACTATGGAGCCTAAACGCCTAACAAATACACTTTGAAATCTCACAATCAAAAAATCACATGTAAAAATACACCTTTCACTGGAAGACCTTCAGGGCAACAATAAGAGGCCCAAAGAGAAAAAGGTAAAAATCTTTTAGGAAAAAAAAACAATTGGTAAGCAATTAAATTTCAATTAAATGTCAAGCAGAAAATGCAAGGTTAGGCCATTTGGAAGCTTCTAATTTATTTAACATTGAGATCTCGAAACCAATTTAATATTTTACCTCAAGT
>NW_007866114.1:0-603 GCF_000696425.1 Galeopterus variegatus
GCTCTATTATTAGGCAATACACATTTATGATTGTTATGTTTTCCTAAGTGACCCTCTTATTTCGAAAAGTTCTTTATCTCTGGTCATGCTTTTTGTCTTGAAATCGATTTTTTCTGGTATTAATATAGCCATCTGAGCCTTGCAATGTTTAATGCTTGCACAATATATCTTTTTCCATTTATTTACATAGACCTATCTGTGACTTTATATTTAAAGTCAGCTTTCTCATAGATGGATCTTGTCTTTGCATCCATTTGAGAATCTCTTTTTTTAATTTGGAATGTTTAATACACTAATGTTGGATGTTCTAATTGATATGGTTGTCTTGGACTCTGAGTGTTAGTTTCCTCTCTGTCCTTTCTGATTTTGTTGTTATGGCTGTTTCTCTCACATTCTCTCTCAGGGTTATTTAAACAGTGCTCATGGGGACTCTGGAATGGCTTAAATCATCTGGGTAGCCCAGAAAATAGTAAGGTAATCTTGGATTGCTAGTCTCCTGAGGTACCTGGAGGAAGAAAGAGAAAATTCTCTGTGGAGGAAGATAATATTATCCCAGGCCTCGAATTATTTCTGCAGATACACATATGGCGCGCACTCGCGCGC
>NW_007866115.1:0-603 GCF_000696425.1 Galeopterus variegatus
GTAACAGGTGTCAGAGTTTCCTCCTTTTTAAAGACTGAAGGATATTCTATTGCACACATGTGCACCACATTTTTTTATCCATTCAACCTTGATGGGCACTTGAGTTGCTTCTACCTTTTGGTTACAACCAATAATGCTGCTATGAACATGGACATACAAATGCTTTCTTGGAGTCCCTGCTTTTAATTCTTTTGGAATTGAGCAGTGGAATTGCTGAATCAAGTGATAATTCTATTTTCAATTTTTTAAGGAGCTGCTATACTGTTTTCCATAGCATCTGCATCATTGTACATTCTTATCAACAGTGCATAAGAGTTCCAATTTCTACACATCCTCACCAACACTTTGCTGTTGTTGTTTGTTTTTGTTGTTATCATAGCATCTGCATCATTGTACATTCTCATCAACAGTGCACAAGAGTTCCAATTTCTACACATCCTCACCAACACTTTGCTGTTGTTGTTTGTTTTTGTTGTTATTTAGCTTTTATTTAATAGTCATAAACTTAACTCTGCAACCCAGCTAGACTTGTAGGGGAATAAGGAAAATATGGACCTCAACGAACTGCATCAGGAGCACAAAGATTACAGGATATTGCGAGCA
>NW_007866116.1:0-603 GCF_000696425.1 Galeopterus variegatus
TCACATATTCATCATGGTAAAAGGCTTCCTCCTAGTGACAGACACACAATTGCTCCAGCTGAACAATTAACCTCTCAAAAATGCATCCTAGGGAAGCTTGGGCTTAGGTTCAGCTTTGTGGCCCATAAATATCTGCATAAACAAGTTCTAGGGGTATCTAGGAGAGGTCAGTGCACAGACCAAAGTCATAATACATTCCACTACTTAACTTAACTAAATGACATGGACCCAGAAAGCATTTCTAAAAACAGTGAGCTACATTTCATCTTTGCATATTCGGACCAAAGAAAATAAATACCTCCTGTTTCAAACAGCTGGGTACTTTGCTGGAATGCTGATGGATCACCAAAGTCATGGACAGTAGTCATGTTTTTCTTAGGGTGGCAGGAAGCCCCCTCATGTGAGGTCCTATGGCCTGCCAAGGAACAAAGGCTTTAAGACTACTGAAGGAGTAGAAATGACATAGGATAATTCTTTCAATTCAAGACCAAAAGAAAAAGAGATTTGAAATTGAGGGTCTACTTATATCCTAAGTATTAAAAGGGAGAAAGGATTAAAATATATTGAACTCCCAACACAGGCCACATTTGGTATTACATTTGG
>NW_007866117.1:0-603 GCF_000696425.1 Galeopterus variegatus
TTTAAAAGAGTGTTTCTGAAAGGGTGGTCCATTAAAGATCTATCTTTAAGAGAATCACTTGCAGTGTTTGTTGAAAATGCAGATTCCCACCTTTTAGACCCATCAAATAAGACTATCTGAAGGAGGGGCCCTGGAATCTGCATTCTCAACCAGCTTCCTAGGGAGACATCAACACGGTCAAGTCTGAAAACTCTTCTTTAAAGATTTCCACAGGGGCTTGGTGGTTTCTATTGCTATTTGTCTCAGGTTAAAAGTTTCTGGGCCAGACCTCCAGTTTCATTTTGGGCAGCTGGATTAACTCTTACTAGCTGTACCTTCATCTTGAGCTTTGTAGACCCTTAACCAATTTTTATCTTACTCTTCTTGGCCTGAAAATCACTCTTTTTTCCAGACAGGAAAGAAGGAGAGCAGGAGTTGAAGAGCTCTGATTTTATTATATCATCCTTCAAATGTACAGTGTTGAAATTAGCCCCAGATCTCTCTCTGATCTTGTGGCTCATCCAATCCTACCACAAAAAAATCCTCTTTTGACTGATGCATCATCACTAGTTTCACTCACTGTGGACCAGGGTGACCAAATGTCCTGGTTCGTTTAGGACTCTC
>NW_007866118.1:0-603 GCF_000696425.1 Galeopterus variegatus
AAAAGCTAAACAAATAAATTTAAAAAGAAAGAAAGAAAGATACAACAATCACAATAATTCACTGAACTTTTAAAAAGAGAGAACAGAACTGAGTCCACCAAAAGTGGGAAGTGGGGAGGGGGAGGGGAGGTTAGCTGGAAACTGGTAAAAGGCCACAAAAATGATTCCATTGTATAATGTTGAATATACTAGTTATCCTGGTTTGAGCATCACATGTTGCACAGAGGTATTGATATTCAACGCTGGACCCTGCAGATATGTACAATCAATCATGTTTCAATAAAAATAAATAAATAAATAAAGTCCAGAGAAAGTCCAAACTGCCCAAGTTAAATTCAAGTTCAGAGGAAAGGAGATCCTCCCCAGTTTCTCACTATGCTCAGTCTCAAGCAGAGGGATTCTTGGTGTCTGAGTAGAGCGGGGGCGTCCTTGAGTGGCTGGCTCCTGGGCTGACTCCCACTGGAGTGTGAAAGTGTACTTCCTCAGCACCTCAGAAATGAGACATGTCAACTCCAATTCTCTTATGCACCCGCTTCTTTAACAGCCCAAAGAATTAATAGCATATTAAAGCCCTGTCCCACACCAATCAAATTTGGAAAAAAA
>NW_007866119.1:0-603 GCF_000696425.1 Galeopterus variegatus
GACTATAGTATTTTACTGTAGAAAATGATTAAATGTTATTGATGACCCTTATAGTCTTGCACTTGTATGGTGCAGATTTTTCTTACAAAGTTTAATTTTTTTTAATAACATCCTTATTTTGCATATATGACAGTACTTAAGTTCATGAAAAGTAGAATTAAAAGATAATATGAATCTTTCCATGAACTTTCTGAGTGCCCTTGTACATCTTATTTCAGAGTTTATAGGCAATCATATTAAGCAGGTACTTGCCTGTCTTTATCCCTCTAGAAAACAGAAAATGTATGTTGGAGAAGTAACTAGGTAGCATGGCATCTCTGGCCTAACTTATTATTTTACTGCTTAGGAATCCAGCTTGGGATATTCACATACAGTCAGGTCCCTGGTAGTGAGGGTTAGAGCCTGTGCAGAACTCCAAGCAGTCTGGGAGTTCTGAAAACCCAGTCTGTCCTCTTGGGTAGTTATAAAGCTCTAGTTGTCAAGAAGATTGAATATTCTATTTAGTGGTTAGTTCATTTATAACTTCTAAGCATTTAGCACACGAAATATGGGCCTCCATTTATTTTCTTGTCCAGCCCCCATATGTGTTGAGGGTGGACCCTG
>NW_007866120.1:0-603 GCF_000696425.1 Galeopterus variegatus
GTATTAAGACCAATCTTTGTTGTGGTTTTGTAAATGTAGCTTAAATCAAAACACCAGGCAACGAACTAATTGCTTCTATTTCATTCAAACTTAACTGTTTCAATCACATGATTTAACTTGTAAATTGCATCCAGGCAGCTGTTAGAAATTAATATTTAACTTAGGCTCGAGAAATAAGAATTGCTAGAAGTTAAGCATCTTATGGTTTTACAACTGTTCCCCACATCATCCTCACCAAAGAACTGTTTAAAACAGATATACTAGTTTGGATGGATATTTATGAGTGATTGTAATGGGAATTAGGGGGATTTGGAGTCAGACGAGTCAGGGTTCAAATCTTAACGCTGCATTGGGCCAGCTTAGTAACCTTGGACAAGTTAATAAACCTCTGTGAGCCTCACGTTCATCATCTATAGAGTGAAATTAGCCATACTTCCTTTCAATGGTTAATGTGAGAATTAAATGGGATCACTTATTTGCACATAAAAAATATTCAGAATGGTAGTATTATTAACATAAGGACTGAGCAAAGATCTGAATAGAGTGAAAAAAATTATTGGGGCAAGGTTCTCTAAGGAATAAATTGGTTTTGTTACTATAATT
>NW_007866121.1:0-603 GCF_000696425.1 Galeopterus variegatus
CCCCCCCCCCCCAGCCCCCTGCCACACCCAGCTTCCCAGAGGGGCTGCCTCTGGCCACCTTCCTGGACTCCTGCCGCCGCCTCTGAGAACTCCAGCCTTTCATCACGAGTCCGTCCATGTCAGTCGAGGCATGAAGCAAAGTAATAATAAGAAACAAGCGTGATATGACCCACCAAGAGCTCCCCAAGCAAAGAGGATGCTTGCAAAGGAAAACCAGCCCAGCACCATCTCTGCTCATTAGATCTCATCAGCACTGCAACAAGGCCACCGCATTTTGTTTAGTATGAGAGGATTTTTTTTTTTTTGTCTTATTTTCCTTAAAACACAGGAAGAAAAAAACAGACTCCAGTTTCCTGGGGTCTTGTTGGGCTGGCAGGGGAGTAGGGCGTCAGCTTGCTCAGACTTGGTGAATACCGTGGGCTGAGTCTGTAGTTCGAGAGAAGAGACTACCGATCTGTCAGTCACTCAGCAAGCCTTTTGAGCACCTATTTTGTGCCACGTGTGCCAGGAAGGGCTGGCACACATGTGAATGTGACCCATTAGCACATGCTCAGAGTTAGCGCGGAACCCAAGCAGATCATCAGGACGAACGTAGTCAGCGCA
>NW_007866122.1:0-603 GCF_000696425.1 Galeopterus variegatus
CTAGACCTAACTATCAAGTTTGAGGGAATACAGTGGACAGAGGAAATATTAAAGTATAATAGTTAAAGACCTACAGTCCCTGTCCTTGAGGGACTTACTCTGTAGTGGTGGAGACGGGAAGTTTCTGGAAGAGTTTAGGGATAGTGGCCTGGTAATTCAGATGCCAGTCTCTGCTCTTCCCTCCAAGGGCAGCCTTCCTAACCCCCCCCCCCAGGGCCAAGCAGATGCTCAGGGTTGTTTTCAGCCTCACAGCTGCCCCCGGCTGAAAGATCCGCCAGTTTGTGGGATTTTTCCACTGCTCCCAGATCTACTGAGGATAGAGAGGACAGAGCACTGCCTGCTGTGGTCAGAGGAGGACCTGGATTCTCCTGGTCCGATTCCTTTGCAGTGTTCTCAGCAGTGCAGCTACCCAGGCATGCTGGGTCCTTACGTGAAACCCACCTATGAGCAGACACAGCCCTCTACAAACCAGACACTCATTTTTGAGAATAACCCAGTGTAAATGTAAATTGAGAAGAAGCAGGCTTCTCTTCCATGGTCCCACTATGCTACAGGGTGGTGTTTGCTTCTCTCCTGATTCTCCCGCAGGCTTCCTGCATTAAT
>NW_007866123.1:0-603 GCF_000696425.1 Galeopterus variegatus
AGGAAGGAAGGAAGGAAGGAAGGAAGGAAGGAAGGAAGGAAGGAAGGAAGGAAAGAGAAGGGAGTCATTTATTACTTATGAGGGGCTCATGATCTACACTTTAGGTTTGGGGTGTGAGTGAGGTTACAAGAATTTTGTCCATATTTTAGTTTTATTTAGAGTTTGAATTGGGCCATTGCCACAGAAAAGAGAAGCTTCCACAATAAAATCCTATTAGAAAATTGCTATCATTCAGATTCATTTAGTTTCTTTTAGCAGCCACTTCATTGTGGCCCAAAGGCTACACAGTGATTCTCATTCACTCAGGTATTTGTTTGACGGCACCTTCAGACAAGTGTGGGGACAGAGCAGGCTCTGGAGTCATCTGTCTGAGATTGCATTCTGGCCCCACCATCTACTTAGTGGTGCAACATTGAGATATTTAGTTAAATTCTCTTTGCCTCATCTTCCTCATTTGTAAAATGGAAACGGTGACAGGACATTCATCATGAGATTGTCATGATGAATAAAAGAGGTAAAACATGAAAAATTTTTAGAACACAGAGTAAGTGTTCAATTGAGGTTGGCTATCCTTATTTAACATATATTTAGTAAGTACCTTTT
>NW_007866124.1:0-603 GCF_000696425.1 Galeopterus variegatus
TTCACCTCTCTGGGCCTCGGGTTCATGCTCTGCAGTGATAAGATTGGACTAGTCGACCTCCCGGACCCTTAGGACTCTACAAGTCTCTGTTTCTGTGATGTTTATCTGATTCCTCAAGCTGCTGGAGTCCCCCTGGTCATGATGCATTCACTCCTGCTGAGCCACTTCTGTTTTAGCTTGAACAAATGACCAGATGGTCTTCACCTCTGCCTCGTAAGTGCTGAACTGCAGACAGTGTAGTAATCGTTGACATGCTAGTTCTTTGCATGCTTTCTAGCTCCTCCGTCATAGAACAGATGCAAGAATAAGATAGATAGAACAGGTGCAAATATAAGATATGCAGCCCTTCTTTACAGATTGCTGTCCCCAACCCCAGCATTTCTGACTCAGTAAGTCTGGGGTGAAACCTGATGATTTCCATTTCTAACAAGTTCCCTTTGTCATGATTGCTAATACCCCCTAGAACCACCGATCTAGACTAAGAACAGGACAGTTCATCCCTGGCAAAAGGAGCAGGGAGTGAAAAGAGATGGAGATACCCTTGACCTTGGCATGTTGGGGTATTACGTGGTTCATTTGTCGGGAGCACACATCACAAAGTGA
>NW_007866125.1:0-603 GCF_000696425.1 Galeopterus variegatus
TTTATAAAAATTACCTCAAAAGCCCCAAACCCCAAGGTTCCTCCTCATCTTCCATATTGCAATTCCATAAAGGTCTGCTCATTCCAGATTCTGTTAACCTCTTCCACCTCTCCCCTGACCCTGAGATCTTCCCATTGTGCCTTCTGGATCCTTAGAAAATCCTAAAGGACAAATCCCCCCTGTTGTCATCCTCTTCTCTGAACGTTCCTTCACCTTCCTGTTGGTCAAACAGGAACCTGGTCTTCGGAAGGATGCTGCATTCCCTGCAGCCCACTGTAACAGTGGCTGTTTGCCCCCCTAGGCCTGGAGGGGAGTCAGTGTCTTCCTTACCCACCCTCCAACCTCCATAGCTGTTTTCAGGCCATTCCCTTTCCTTCAATTCTCAATTTTGCTGTCATTTACTAACCCCAAGTAATTCCTCTTCACTCTCCAGGGGAACTTAGTTCACTGTCACTCTGATACTACTGTGGTCCTAATCCTTAGTCATTTCAATACTCATGTAACTGAGACTTCCAACACCTGGGTCACCCCCTGGTCGGAGCCTAAGACCTCATCTTTATCATTTTTTACATAACTGTATACCCTGTATAGCCTCAGCTGTGT
>NW_007866126.1:0-603 GCF_000696425.1 Galeopterus variegatus
ACATTACCGTTATCTAGACTTATTCAATTTTCATTAGTTTAAAACCTGCATTCATCTGTGTATATCTCTGTGTGTGTATGTGTGTATAATTCTATGCAATTTCATCTTATACATAAATTTGCATCACCACCACCACAATCAAGATATGGAACAGTTCTATCACCACTAAAGAAGTCCCTTAAGTCTCTGCATTGACATTCACCCCCTACTCCACTCCTTGTCTCTGTCCCCTCGTATCCAGTAATCTGCTCCCCATCTCTATAGTGTTGTTATTTTGAGAATGTTATATAATTAGAATCATACAGTACACGGCCTTCTGAGATTGACTTTTTCCACTAAACATAATGCCGGGTCTTTGCATGTATCTGTTGTCTATTCCTTTTTACTTTTTTTTTTTTTTTGTCTTTTTCGTGAGTGGTAAGGGGATCGCAACCCTTGGTGCAGTGTCACCTGCACCGCGATCAGCCAGTGAGCGCACCGGTCATTCCTATATAGGATCCGAACCCGCGGCGGGAGGGTCGCCGCACTCTCCCGAGTGTGCTGCCGGCCCTATTCCTTTTTACTTTTGAGTAGTATTCCATTGTATAGATGTACATATCTTTT
>NW_007866127.1:0-603 GCF_000696425.1 Galeopterus variegatus
CCTTTTTGTCTTTTTTTTCGTGTCTGGCAACGGATCGCAACCCTCAGTGTCGCGCCCGTACTGGACCGGACCGGCAACGGGATTGCAAACCTCGGTGTTGCGCCCACACCTCGCTCAGCCAGTGAGTGGGAACCGGTCTGTATGTGGGATCCAAACCCTCGGCAGGAGCGCCGCCGCGCTCCCAAGCAGCACACTGTAGCAGTGCGCCACCGGGCTGGCCCGGTTCGACACCTTTTTAAGGCACCATTTTATGTCCTTGTTATGATCAAGCAACCTAGCTAGCTGGAAATACAATCTTTTTCTTTCCCCTGAAGATGTTACCATTCAATGTCTGGGTTCCTAAAATCTCTGGACCTAGGACTCAAACCCAGAGCTTCCAGGTATAGACCTAAACCATAAGACCCCTGCCAATCGGTTTTGTCTACTCATGTGGAGGCCAGTCCACAGCTTGAGCTTCTCCTCAGGCATGTGCCCAATCTGGAAGTGGATAGTGGCACTGAGGAAGTGCAGGGACATAGTAGCTATCTCATCTATGTGTTGGTTTTCATTGCGGATGGGAAGTCCACTAGCCACCATGTATGCATCTCCAATGGTTTCAACTTG
>NW_007866128.1:0-603 GCF_000696425.1 Galeopterus variegatus
TACACCCTGAAACAATAAAACTTCTTAAAGAAAACATAGGAGAGACACTTCAGGAGATAGGTTTGGACACAATAAGACCCCCGAAGCACGGGCAACCAAAGGAAAAATAAACAAATGGGATTATATCAAACTAAAAAGCTTCCGCACAGCAAAAGAAACAATTAACATAGTCAAAAGACAACCAACACAGTGGGAGAAAATATTTGCAAAATACACTTCTGACAAAGGATTAATATCCAGAATATACAAGGAACTCAAACAACTTTAAGGATTAATATTCAGAATATACAAGGAACTCAAACAACTTTACAAGAAAAAAACAAGTTACCCAATTAAAAAATGGGCAAAAGAGCTAAGTAGGCATTTCTCTAAGGAAGATATACAAATGGCCAACAGACATATGAAAAAATGCTCAACATCACTCAGCATCTGGGAAATGGAAATCAAAACTACATTGAGATACCTTCTCACCCCAGTTAGGATGGCTAAAATCCAAAAGACACTGAATGATAAATGCTGGTGACGTTGCGGAGAAAATGGACCTCTCATACATTGTTGATGGGACTGCAAAATGGTGCAGCCTCTATGGAAAATGGTATGGAG
>NW_007866129.1:0-603 GCF_000696425.1 Galeopterus variegatus
CTCTTCTTTGTTCCTGAGTAGCAAAGAGTTAACTGGAAAACCACCCTTCTCATGCTGGTATATCTTTTCTCCACCCTTCCCTCCAAACAGACAAAAACTCTGAACCCCCAGTTAGTACAAGGTATTCTCAACATCACCTAGAAATTTAGAAATGTGATCTACAGCAGCATTTCTCAGTCTTTCTTTTTTTCCCATTATTATCCTTCTGAGGATCTTTATAGACTTTTTTTTTTTTCCTAATAGCTCCCCACCCATGAAATTTTAATGCCACAAACATACTGTATTTCTATTAATGTGCTTTGGCCTTTTAGAGGGCCACAAACCATTACAATATCTGAGATTTTGTTCAGTCCATGAAAAGCAATTATTGCCCCTTTGGCAAGGATATTGCTCGCATGATGAATGCACAGTCTCGAGTATCAACCACCACAGTCTGTTAGGTGTCTGGCCAGCCCTCCGTGTTGTCCCCAGACTAGAAATGAGGGGTCACTGAGAGGACCCAGACTTTGCCAGATGCTAGGGATGTATCTATACGCAAGATAGTCATTGTCCTTATTGTTATCTTCATGGAGTTTTACAGTTTATTAAATGCAAAAATAATTT
>NW_007866130.1:0-603 GCF_000696425.1 Galeopterus variegatus
GTTCACAGAGTCAACAGCCTGCTCAAGGCCACACACCCAGCAGGCAGAACCGCCAGGAGTCAGAGACAGGTCCCTCTGCCTCCTCATTTCCACTCCGCTGTGCCATCTCGCACTGCTCACCACTCGGGTTTAAAAGAGACGGCAAAGAAACTGGATGTGATGTCAGACCACCACAGTCAGCAGAGTTGACTGTGAAAAATTATAAATGCTACCTTTTGTCATTAATTCAGTCAACAGATATTTACTGAGTGTCTCCTCTGTGTGTGAACATGACAGTCCCTCACTTCACAGGCCTTCTCGTGGTTTGCAATGATGATCTTCAGACAGCTCATCGGGACATTTAAAGGGACGATCTTTTGCCTTTACTCTATGTTTTTATCACATGACCTGGTGGCAACCTCATTCTTTCCTCTTCGGATAGGTGGTGGTGGTTGGTGAAGCTCTCGGTGCAAGGCGCTGTGTGTTTTGAGCCAAGATAGCCACTGGGGGAGTTCAGACTGGTGACATTCTTAAGTACTATCAACAGGGTTTGATGAGCGGTTGAATATGAAAGAAATAGAAATCTAGAATGATGTTCAGTTTCTGGCACGAGCAACTGAGTGG
>NW_007866131.1:0-603 GCF_000696425.1 Galeopterus variegatus
TGGTCTGATTATTTCTCCTTGATCGTTTAGCTTAGTCTAATTAGTTTTCTGAGATCGATTCTCTTTGTCTGATTAATTTTCTTTGATCGATTAGTCAGGTCTGATTAGTCTTCCTACATCAATTAGTTTGGTCTGATTTTAATTCCTAGATTGATAAGTTTGGTCTCATTAGTTTTCTTAGATCGATTAGCTTGGTCTGATGTTATTTCCTAGATCAATTAGCTTGGTCTGATTATTTCTCCTAGATCGATTAGCTTGGACTGATGAGTTTACTTAGATCGATGAGCTCGGTCTGATCAGTTTCCTCAGATCGATGATCGCACTCTGATGAATTTACCTAGATCGATGTGCTTGGTCGGATAAGTTTACTGAGATCGACGGGCTTGGCCTGATGAGTTTACTTAGATTGATGAGTTTGGTCTGATGAGTTTACTTAGATCGATGAGGTTGGTCAGAAGAATTTAGTTAGATCGATAAGCTTGTTCTGATTAGTTTTCCTAGATTGTTTATCTTGGTCTGATAACTTTTCTGAGATCAATTTACTTGGTCTGATTAGTTTTCCTTGATCGATTAGTCAGGTCTGATCAGTAATCCTACATCGAT
>NW_007866132.1:0-603 GCF_000696425.1 Galeopterus variegatus
AAAAGATTTACTTTAGAATTTAATTCTGGGAAGTTGGTCAAAAATGTCAAAATGGTTATCTATTTATTTTTTATTGAAACATAATTGATTATGCATATTTCTGGGGTAGAGTTGAATATCTATAGCTGTGTACGATATGTGATGATCAAATCAAGATAATTAGCATGTTCATCATTACAAAACATAATCGTTCTTTGTGTCCATTAACCAATTTCTCCCTAACTCCTCTCCTCCTCCGCCTTTCCCACCTCTAGTAACCACAGTTCTGTTCTCTCCTTCCAAAAGTTCAATGTATATTGTATTCTTTCTTTTATTTCTCTTCCTCTCTTTCTTTCTTTACTTCCTTCCTTCCTTCCTTCCTCCCACTTATAAGTGAAGATGTGGTATTTCTCTTTCTGTGCCTGGCTTTTAAAAAAATATTTTATTTTTTGAAACATAATCACATGTATCTGCGGAGTACAGCATTGAATATCAATACCTGTGTGCAATATGAGATGACCTTCTGATCTCGAAGATAGTCATTTTGAAATAACCTGGGTGGACAAAAAAAAAAAGGAAAAAATAATTTTAAAAAATGAAGAAAATCTAAGAGAGCTAGCAGAC
>NW_007866133.1:0-603 GCF_000696425.1 Galeopterus variegatus
GAGAACAAAGACTACTAACCCTCTACACTAGGGATACAATAGTGAATGAAAGAGGCAAAAATTCCTGTTCACGAGGAACGTACATTCTAGTTGGGGAAACAAGAAAAACAATTGCTACTGTCTATCATCTATTTATCTATCTACAATACAGTGGATATAAAGTAATATGTGGCAAAAAAATGAATGAAACAGAAAAGATAAGATACCAGAGGGTTGAATAAGGAATGCGATATGATTCAGATAAAGTAGTCAGGAGAAACCCTACTGAGGCAATAGCATTTAAGCTAAAACTGGAAGAGTATGTGACTCATGATCATAGTAAGGGAAAGAAGTTTCCAGCAGGGCAAAAAGCAAATTAGATTTGTTCTTGGAAATATCTAGGAGAGGGAAGAACACTGAGGATTAAGTACAGCCAGGAACAATTAAAGTAAGAAGATATTACATTAATTGACGATGTTTAGCCTTGTAAGTTAGTGGAAGGTTTTAAGGAGATCAGTAAGACAATCTGACTTATGTTTAACAGAATGACACTGAATTGCCTGTTGAATAGACTGAAGGATACAGCACAGAGGAAATTGCAAGAAGGTAAGTTGGGAGACCATC
>NW_007866134.1:0-603 GCF_000696425.1 Galeopterus variegatus
GCTAAGGAGCACCAAGGATTGGGCTGGCTAGAAAAAACTTACAAGAGTAAGGACTTGATATATTTTCAGTCAGGAATAGCAGTCATGAAGTGGGCATGAGGGCTTTCTACTTGGAGAACCCAAGAAACAAAGATGGCAAGGTAGGAACATAAAAGTAATATTTCAGGGTCAGCCTGGAAAGAGATAGGAAATCTTATCCGCAGGAATAATGGAAGATAAGTTTGGAAACATAGTTGGGGAGCAGATTGGGAGTGGTGTGAGAGTTGAAATTTGGGCATCACCTTGTAGTATACGGAGAATTGTTGAAAAAAGTAATGGCAAGCATGCATAATTTCAGGAAATTAATATGATATATTTTATTTATGCTTTTTGGGTAGATCTGCAGGGAGAGTCTACTGCCTGGGAATCATTAAAGTGGTGATTATAGCAATCTAAATATGGCGGTGGGAGCAGACATTTAAAAGAAACATAGATGCTTTAGAAGATAATATTAATAGTTTATAAAGAACTATTGAAATTTGTTTTAAACTAAAATGGGTTTTTAAAAATAGCTTCCGAGATTAAACTAAATGACTGGAAGAACATGGGTTCTACTGAAAGAAA
>NW_007866135.1:0-603 GCF_000696425.1 Galeopterus variegatus
ATGTTGAATATATTAATTGTCCTGATTTGAGCACCATATATTGCACACAGGTATTGATATTCAACTCTGTACCCCACAGATATGTACAATCAATTATATAATACAAAAATAGATAAAATTAAATTTTTAAAAATTATTAGGATAATATGTCCATGGTAATATATTTAATTTTTATGATAAAAATTATACTGTAGGGTTTATATACTTACATCTAATTTAAATTCACTTTTAATAAAACATATATCTGTAAAGCAAGATGTATCTGCTTTGAGAGTACAGAGCAATGTAAAGATGTTTCAGAAAGTTTTTTTATAGCAGAAAAAGTGCTATTCACTTTCAGTATGTTTTTCCATCTTAATTATTTGATCTCTGAAAAATGTCTTGTGGACCAGTTCAAGGATAAATTGAACCAAGGCCTTAGTTTAATCAGTTTTTGATCTTTTGATTTTTCAAACAATAAAATGAGAAAACAGTTTTTAGTATCTTTGAAGAGTGAAACACCTTGGTTAGTAAATTAATCCAGTCTATCTCAGAACATGTTTCACAAATATTATCAGAATTAGCTGCATATGTATAAGCAGTTATTCTTATATGAAATCAGGG
>NW_007866136.1:0-603 GCF_000696425.1 Galeopterus variegatus
GAAATCAAAAAGGAAGGAGTAAAATGATCTCTGTTTGCAGATTATATGATCTTATATATTGAAAACCCTAAAAACCTCACCAAAAAACTCTAAGAACTAATAATAAAATTCAGTAAAGTTGCAAGATACAATGAATATACAAAAATCAGTTGTATTTCTACACAATAGCAATGAACTACCTCAAAAAGAAATTAAGAAAACAATTCCCTTTACAATAATATGAAAAATACTTAGGAATGAATTTACCCAAGGAGGTGAAAGACCTGTACTTGAAAGCTATAAAACATTGTTGGGAGAAACTGAAGAAGACACAATAAATGGAAAAGTGTCCAGTATTCATGAATTAGAAAAATTACTGTTGTTAAAGTGTCCTTACTACCCAAAGCTATCTGCATATTAAATGCAATTCCTATCAAAATTCCAATGGCATTTTTCACAGAAATAGAAAAAACATTCTCTAAAATTTATATGAAATCACAAAAGAGCAAGAAAAGAAAGCTGGAGGCATTACACTTCCTCATTTCAAAACATACTTTAAAGCTATAGTAATCAGAGCAGTATGGTACTGGCATAAAAAAACACATAGAGGTCAATGGAACAGAA
>NW_007866137.1:0-603 GCF_000696425.1 Galeopterus variegatus
GGAAATAAAACTATCCTTATTTGCAGATGACATGATCATATACATATAAAACCCTAAAGACCCCACCAAAAATTACTAGAATGAACAAATAAATTCAGTAGAGTAGAAGGATACAAAATCAACACACAAAAATCAATAGCTTTCTTGTAAGCCAATAATGAAATAGCTGAAGAAGAAATCAAGAAAATAATCCCATTCACAATAGCTTCCAAAAAAAAAAAAAGAAAAGAAAAAGAAAAAGAAATACCTAAGAGTAAATTTAACCAAGGAGGCGAAAAACCTCTACAATGAAAACTATAAAACATTGGTGAAAAAAACTGAAGACACAAATAAGTGGAAATACATCCCAAGTTCATGGGTTAGGAGAATTAACATCATGAAAATGCCCGTATTACCCAAAGCAATCTACACATTCAACACAATCTGTATCAAAATATCAATGACATTCTTCACAGAAATAGAAAAACAGGATCTTAAAATATGTATGGAACCACAAAAGATCCTGTATAGCTAAAGAAATCTCAAATAAAAAGAACAAAGTTGGAGGCATCACACTTCCTGACTTGGAAATATGCTATAAAGCTATAGTAACCCAAACAGCAT
>NW_007866138.1:0-603 GCF_000696425.1 Galeopterus variegatus
TAAAGAATAGAAATTTATTCTCTCACAGTTCTGGAGGCTGGGAGTCCGAGATCAAGGCACGTCTCTCTGGAGTGGTGAAGGCCTTCTTGCTGCGTCCTCACGTGGCAGAAGGCAGAAGAGGAAGCTAGCCAAAAAGCCTCTTGTCTAAGGGCCTTAATTCCATTAACAGTGGAGCAGCCCTCATGGCCAAATCAACTCTTAAAGGTGCCATCTTAATACTCTTAATACCTCTTAATATTATCACATTGACAACAACTGAATTTTGGAGGGAACACATTCAAACCATAGCAATGGGTGAGACTAACTCAGTTGATGGCAGATTAGTAAACCTGCAAATAACAATAAATGAACAGAGAAGAACAATTATAGTTACAGGAAAAAGAGTCCAAAAAGGCCCAGGAATTTGAAAATAATGTACCGTGACTCTGTTATTCCAAGCTTTTGCCAAAGATGGTTTCCCTTTCTCCAGTTTTCCTCCTCCATATGGATTTTATTTTTAAATCTTAACATGAGATAACATGCGAATGAAGTCTCCTTTTTAGAATATCTAACACAATCAGTCTTATCTCTTCCAAGTCTTGTACAGCCTTTGTAATGAGAATC
>NW_007866139.1:0-603 GCF_000696425.1 Galeopterus variegatus
AGAAGGTAAAATCACTTGCTTTATGTATTTTGCCAAAGAAATGCCATGATGTCTGGGATGTCCTTTAAAATTCTTTGGCAAAGAGGGCCAGCCCGTGGCTTACTTGGGGGAGTGTGGTGCTGACAACACCAAGTCGAGGGTTAAGATCCCCTTTCTGGTCATCTTAAAAAAAAAAAAAATTCTTTGGCAAAGAATATTGTTAGTAACTTTTAAACCTAGTGATAGATATACAGGAGTCCATCTTTTTTTTTTTTTTTTTTGAAGACGACCGGTAAGGGGATCTTAACCCTTGACCTGGTGTTGTCAGCACCACGCTCTCCCAAGTGAGCCATAGGCTGGCCCCATGGGTTCATCAGTATATTCTTTTTACTTTATGATTGCTTAATAATTTTCAGAATAAAATTTAAAAAAAAACAAAAAACAACAAACCTGTAAGATTGCCTACCATCATTCCCGTTTTTTCAGATGAGAAAATTGGGGTGCAGGAAGGCTAAGGGACTCGCCCAAGAAAGCACAGCTAGAGCAGCTGGGGCAGCTGGGAGTCAAGCTCCGGCAGCTCAGTTCTGGAGTTGTGGCTCCTCGCTGCTCTGCTGTGACAGTCCC
>NW_007866140.1:0-603 GCF_000696425.1 Galeopterus variegatus
TGGAGTGACGGTTCTCTAGTTCTATAGCTTGATCTGGGTGATGACTTAAATACCTGAAAATATATTAAGCTGTAAAGTTAAGATTTATGCATCTTACTGTATGCAATCTATAACCCAAAATAAAACAATGGCGAGATGGGGCTGGCCCATGGCTCACTTGTGAGAGCGTGGTACTGACAACACCAAGTCAAGGGTTAAGATCCCCTTACTGGTCATCTTAAAAATAAATAAATAAATAAATAAATAAAACAATGGAAAGGAAGAAGAGTTCCTGTGAAAGGCAGGTTTGAAAGAAAACAGGTCTGTGATGCGGAGAAGGCCTCAGACAATACTCAGCAACTGGCTCTAGTGAGAGAGATGCAAGCTAGTAGCCAGCACCAGGTTGCCCAGGTAAGAGAGGGGCTGAAAGGTGACTACCTGGAGGGTGGAACTCTCAGCAAGCTTGAACAAAGCCAGAGGAATGACCAGTCAGAAAAGTAGACTGGGGTGTGATGTGGACAGTCAGAGCAGGGCAGCCACACCTAAGCCCAGTATACAATGTCTGTCTTCTCACCCAGCTTGAAGGTAGAGGAAATCAATAGCTCTGGTGACCCCCAAGCTAGA
>NW_007866141.1:0-603 GCF_000696425.1 Galeopterus variegatus
ATAACCACACAATTGTTTTAAGATTCCACAAGACTTTTTAATCTAGAAATAAAACAATTTTGCACCACTGTGGGTTCTCATTTAACCTATATTTAGTTTTAAAATTAGCTTTGTGATTCTTTCTTTCCCTATCTTTATAAGCCATTATATGGAATTATATATATAAACTTGTTCCACATTTACAATAACCAAGGATTAATTAGCCACATCTAATTCACCAAAATAACAGTTTAATTTGCAAAGGAAAAAGTTTTGTGAAGGAAATCAAGATAATACAATTCTCATTTAATAATTTACCTATGAAGAAATGAATTAATGATTCTTAGACCCGTAAAAAATCTGGATATGAAAGGGGGAAAATGTGAAGAGTATATTCTTAATAATTTAGTCTAATTAAGGAAAATGCCCCAAAAGGAGAAATTTTCAATTACAAAACATTTTAAAGAAAAAAAGCTCATTGAGTAATTAGCTACACTCTAAAAATCAGCTAATTAAATGTTGCTTAGTCAAGATGTTTAAAAGAACTGTTAGTGGGCCGGCCAGGTGGCGCACTGCTACAGTGTGCCGCTTGGGAAGCGCGGCAGCGCTCCCGCCGAGGGTTCG
>NW_007866142.1:0-603 GCF_000696425.1 Galeopterus variegatus
TTATTGATATTCAACTCTGTACCACACAGATATGTACAATCAATTATGTTTCAATAAAAAAAGAAAAATAAATACATAAAAAATAAGATAAAAATTATGTTAAAAATATTAATAACTTATTTGAAGTTTTTTTTTAATTCCATCAACTTTATGGTACCATGAAATAAATAAATAAAAATAACCTCACTGATCATTACATTCTTAAAATTGTTCCTTTCATTAGGGTGGCATTTTTTTGAACCCTCTAGGTTTCAGAGCTAGGAATAATTTCTTACTGTACTGTTTTTAGCTTATGGTAAAGAGGATAAGAAAGAATGTGAGGGATTTTATGGAAAATAAATATTTTCATACTTCAGTTTCTTGGAACATGGCTGTATATCAACAGTCACCAAATGTTTTCTGTAAAGAAACAAAGAGTAAACATTTAGCCTTGTGGATCATACTGTCTCTGTTGAACCTCCAAAACTGCCATTGTTGTACAAAAGCAGCCGTAGGCAATGCTGGACAAATGGGTGTGGCTGTGTTCTAATAAAATTTTCTTTACAAAAATAGGCCAAGGTGAGATTTGGCTCCCTCAGCCATAGTTTGCTAACCCTTTTTTAT
>NW_007866143.1:0-603 GCF_000696425.1 Galeopterus variegatus
AGCAATGAGGTTTATCCAGATTAATGGAGATTATACTTTTTGTTTTATTATTATTTTTTTTTGAAAAATGATTTTACAGATTTTTTGGTAAAAATTTTATATACTCCATATGAGAAGTTTTTTAAATATCCCAACACAGAAGCCACCATTGCTAACAATAAGTGAACGTTATTTCAGATATCTTACATATATATGTACACATGTAAATAGAGAGTATATGAGTAGATACTGTGGTTTGAATATATGTATCACTACAAAATTTATATGTTGTAACTTACCCTCAAAGGTGATATAGTATTAAGAGGTGGGAGCTTTAGGAGGTGATTAGGTGGAGCTCTGATAGATGGGATTAATGCCCGTACAGTAGGCTTCAGACAGCTATCTTTTTTCTTCCATCCCTCTTCCAATGTGAAGACACAGCTTTCATCAGGCTCCTCATTCAAGGCACTATCTTGGCCCTCACTAGACACTGAATCTGCTGCACCTTAATCTTGGAATTCTCAGCCTCTATAACTGTGAACAATAAACTTATACAGTTTATAAATTACCCAGTTTAAGGTATTTTGTTATAGCAACAGAAACAGACTAAGAAAATAGAAATAA
>NW_007866144.1:0-603 GCF_000696425.1 Galeopterus variegatus
CACCAAGTCAAGGGTTAAGATCCCCTTACCGGTCATTTTTAAAAAAAAAAAAAAAAAGAAACTCCTAAACTGGGGGAAGAAAAAAAGAAAAAGGAAGGGGGGCTGGCCAGTTAGCTCAGTTGGTTAGAGCACAGCCTTGTAACACCAAGGTCGTGGGTTTGGATCCCAGTACTGGCCAGCCACAGGGAGGGGGAAAGCCTATATGTGTAGATTTATAGGGCATTCCAGGCAAAATCAATAGAAAGATACCAATATTTAAACCAATCCTGACAGCCATTCCTGATTTTTAAAACAAACAAAAATTGTTCTATTAAGAATTAGATGGTTGCTTTTTTCACATGATTAAATATCCCAAACTATTGGCCTCCCTTAATGTTAATACTTGGGCTTTTCCCCCTAACAGCCCAAAACTATCACCACTACTGCTCAACATGGTCCCAGAATTCCAGTCATTGCACAACAACAATGAAAAACAGTAAAAGAGAATGATTGAAAAGGTGTCAAATTGTCATTTGTACATCACATGATTGTTTACACAGAAAAACCATGTAAGTGTGAGAAGTGCCCTCACCCATCCAATGCCAAAGGATGGACATGGAGACA
>NW_007866145.1:0-603 GCF_000696425.1 Galeopterus variegatus
CCTATTGCCAATTGCTAGGTTTTTCTTATTAACCTCTTTAGTGCCATTTTTTGAGAGTGTTTGTTTTATTCAGAGATTCTATAACAAAAATCTCTTTCTTCCTCCACTATTAATGTATTTGTCACTTCTGACTGTTCTGAGCAAGTTTCCCATTTTCTATTTCTCATCTGCTTTTGAATTAAAATATATTTCAAATTCACCACTAATTCGAAATAAAAATCTGCTAATAATATCTTTGTATATGCTTGGCTCTGGCTTCTTTAGAAAAACTTGTCACCTATACCTGTATGTTAGATAGAAAAATGATCTAAACAACATACCTCATCTGTTCAGAAAATTTTTTTAAAATAAGATTTGTTAAAATGTTATTTCCATACAGTCAAAGCTCACCTTTTTAGATGCATAATTAATGATAAATGTATGCAGCCATATACCCAAGCAGAACAATCAAGAACTAGAATATTTTCATCTAAATAAAAACTTTCATTCTGTTTTTTTACAGTTTGTTTTTCCTATACCAGCCTTTGGTATCCACTGATTTATTTTCTATCCCTGTCATTTTGCCTTTTTCAAAGTTTCATATAAATAGAACATATGGTAGAT
>NW_007866146.1:0-603 GCF_000696425.1 Galeopterus variegatus
AGAAAACAAACAGTAAATCAGAAAGCAAGGAACAAAAGACATCTAAGACAACCAAACAACATTCAATAAGATGCTAGGAATAAATGAACACTTTTCAATAACAACTCTTAATGTAAAAGGCTTAAATTCCCCAATCAAAAGACATAGACTGGCTGACTGGATTAAAAAGGAGGACCCAACTATATGCTGCCTTCAAGAGACCCACCTCACCCATAAAGACACACATAAACTAAGAGTGAAAGGATGGAAAAAAGATTTACCATGCTAACAGAAAAGAAAAACGAGGTGGAGTAGCTATTCTTATATCTGAAAAAGTAGACTTTAAACTAAAAACCATAAAAAGAGACAACAAGGGACACTACATAATGATAAAAGGACTGATCCATCAAGAATACATAACAATCATAAATATGTACGCACCTAATATTGGAGTAATCAGATTTATAAAACAAACTCTATTAGACCTAAAGGAGGTAATAGACACTAATACCATAATAGCAGGGGACCTGAACACTACACTGTCAGTACCGGACAGATCATCCAGGCAAAGAATTAGCAGAGAAACACAAGATCTTAACAATACTTTAGACCAATTGGGCTTGG
>NW_007866147.1:0-603 GCF_000696425.1 Galeopterus variegatus
TACTGTACTTCAGTATTCCTTTTGTCATAACCAAGGGACCATCTATGAATGTGTTTTATAGGACAATTTTTAATCAGTGAAGCAATGGATTTTAGCATTTTAGAGATATATTGCCACTTCAATCATCTTAATAATTTATCCAAAAGATATTTTATTTCATATGGTTAGGAAATAACTTATCTCATATCAACAATGTTTATTGATTCTCACTGTGAACAGGACCCTAGGGATAGCCCCTGCGAATATACCAAAAAAAAAAAAATCAACTCTACACAATCACTTTATCCTTTTATCTCTTTATTAACCACATTGACTCTGAATAAAATAAGCATTTCTGTCTCTTGTTTTCTAGACATTTATTATTAGGTCTCCTGATGACTTTACAAAGTATTTTCTTTTATATTAAAGAAACCTGATGACTTTACAAAGTATTTTCTTTTATATTAAAGAAACTTCTTTTATAAAATTAAAGCAGATTCTGTTAACACTTACATTCAGATTATTTATTGGAAAAGTCGGTACTTACTTGTATAAGCTTACCGGGAAGAGTAGACTGAGTGACCAACACCTTTTCTGAATAGAGAAAACAATAGACTTCGGTGA
>NW_007866148.1:0-603 GCF_000696425.1 Galeopterus variegatus
ATGACCATTTATATTCAAGGTTTTGTGTGGATGCACAGTTTTATTTCTCTTACCTTATACCAAGAAGTGGAATTGCTGGATCATAAGGTAACTCTACACTGAATCAGTTGAGGAACTTTCAGGGCGTTTCCAAAGTGGTTGCACCATTGTACAGTTTTCCCGGCCGTGTGTGAGGGTTTTAATTTCTCCATATCCTTACAACACTGTTTTTATGCATCTTTGTGACTATAGCCATGGTAGTGGGTGTGAAGTGATATCTCATTGTGGATTTGATTTGCGTTTCTCTGATGTCTACTGATGTCAAACATCTTTTTATGTGCTTATTGGTCATTTGTATATTTTCTTTAGAAAACTATGTACTCAGATTTTTTGCCAATTTAAAAAATGGGATATTTATCTTTTTATTATCAAGTTCTAATCTTTTTAAAATGTATTCTGGATACAAGCTCCTTCTAAGATATAAGATTGGGTTGGCCTGTGGCTCACTCTGGAATGTGCGGTGCTGATAACACCATGGCCACGGGTTCGGATCCCATATAGGAATGGCCGATTCGCTCACTGGGTGAGCGTGGTGCTGACAACACCAAGTCAAGGGTTAAGATC
>NW_007866149.1:0-603 GCF_000696425.1 Galeopterus variegatus
GACTGTCTTTCTCCAGATCCTAAATTGTCAGGGTTAATTGTGGTATCACATCCTTTCTTTGGATGCCACATAAAGTTTTATGTTAACAGAATACTGGAGACAGTTGCATGGTTATATTTTGGGAGGAATGAAACTAGAGTTATTTGATTTCCTCACTAAGGAAACATGAGTATTGAAAGAAGCATGGGCTTAAAGTAAGACAGATCTAGGCTCAAATACCCTTTGGCTGCTTATTGTCTGTCTTTCTAAATGATCTGAGGTCTTATAATTGGAAATGGATCTCATATGGTTATTATAAAATTTAATAAGGCAAAATATGCAAAATGTCTGATATGTAAATGTAAAAATTAATAAGGCAAAATATGCAAAATGTCTGATATGTAAATGTGAATTTTAGAGCCTTCATCCTTACTGTTTGTTAATGTTTGTTCTTTTTTCTTGATTTCTCACATTACTGACTTCAGAAAAAAATGTGTCAATTAAGTATAACCTCTAAATGTTATTATATGTTAGAGAGAAGGGTTATGATAATCCAATGTTACCAGTTCTCCCTACTGAACTTTATGTCTAAGGAAGCATACACCCTATGACAATTGTCAGTTA
>NW_007866150.1:0-603 GCF_000696425.1 Galeopterus variegatus
TATATATATATTATATATTATATATATATATATATATGTGTGTGTGTGTGTGTGTGTGTGTATGTGTGTATATATATATGTTTGCATATATAAATATATATATATATATATATATGGAAAAAAGTCACCAAAAGTTTCAAAGCTCACAAAGGAATGTAAGACTTGTTAAGACACCTTTCACTTTAGAACTAAATTCTAAGATGAAATTTTAAAAATATGTAAATAATGTTCTTCCTTGCAAGAGATTTTTAGTTTACATCTCTGAGGACTTTTAGAATAATTGGAGCTTCTTTTTCCCACAGTTAAATTGGAAGTTTTATAATGACATATGCATGTAAAAACTTTAAATTCTTATATCCTTAGTAACTGCCATAGTACTTCACAGATTAAATGCATGCAATATATATTTGAAGACTGAGTGTCACTCATGAGAAACACTTCCTTATAAATAGTTAAAATATTTACTTAAGTTAAAAATCTAAATGTCCTTCAATCATACATGTGTACACTTTGTCATTTAGCATTTTTATGCCTTAGCAATGTTTTCATTTATTTTTTTCTGTCATTTTATTTTCTTACTAAATATCTCATTAAATAATATTA
>NW_007866151.1:0-603 GCF_000696425.1 Galeopterus variegatus
CTTCTTTATTAAATAATTGAAAGAATTTACCAGTAAAGATATCTGGGCCCGGAGTGAGTAAACATGTGTATGTGTGTGTTTGTGTGTGTCTGTGTTGGGGCGGGGGACATGATATGTGTAAAAATGTTTAATTAGTTTCAATATATTCACCAGATTTAGGTATTTTCAGGTTAATTCCTTTTGCTGTCATTATTTGAATGCTGTGACTTTTAAACAATTCTTTTGTATAGCATAAGTTGTCTATTTTGCTAGCATAAGGTTGTTAATCATGTTTCTATTATCTATTTAATACCCATCGATTCTGTTGTGAAGTCTCCTTTGTTATTATTAATATTGGTAACTTGTGTTTCTCTTTTTTTTTTTTTTCCTTGATTATTTTCCTTAGGTGTTTATCAATTTCATCAATAATGTCAAAAGTTAATTTTCGTAAAATTTTATTATTTTCTATTCTTTGTCCATTTATTGTTTGTTTTCATATTTTTTTGTCTTCTACTTATATGGATTTTAATTTGCTGTTTTCCCTCATTTTTGTATGGAAAATGTCATTGATTTCATACCTTTTTCTTTTCCTAATATATACTATAAATTTCCATTTTATGACTT
>NW_007866152.1:0-603 GCF_000696425.1 Galeopterus variegatus
TAAATGTCATGAAAACTGTTCAGAGAATAATTGTGAATGTAATGTCTATGGTAAAAAAAAATCATATTCAATAAGAGGGACAACTACAGACAATTTACCTTTCAGTTTTAGATAAAATCCAGCACTAGGAATTGCTGACAAAAGATTAAAAATTCAAACATGTAAATGTTACCCTATATATGAGAAAGGTCTACTGTCCTAGCATATTTGGTGTAACATCTATATTTAATTCCATCTTGCTGTGTCTCAGTATCTATGCTAGCCCTTTTAAGCTGATTCACAGGCACAGACAGAGTACATTTATATTCATGTATCAACAGCCCCCGCTGTCTGATTCTGAGGATAGATACAGATAACCCTCATTCAAGTAATTAACCAAATGAAAACTTTCTTCCATGTCATTAATAGATCTTCTACACTAAAATGAAAGTAAAATTAATCTTTTTTGGATTAAATGATTGGATGCTTAAGTAGTCTAAATAGTAACTATGAAGAAAATACTTTCTCTTATGATACACATATATTTTGGTGAGCAGCAAGACTACATCAATGACTAAACTTACAAATGAGAAAACATTCAGGAACTTTATAATGAACTGACCA
>NW_007866153.1:0-603 GCF_000696425.1 Galeopterus variegatus
TATAGCATTAAATGCATTCATTAGAAAAGAGGAAAAGTCTTAAATCAATAATCTAAGCTCCGGGGCCGGCCCGGTGGCGAACTGCTATAGTGCGCCGCTTGGGAAGCACGGCGGCGCTCCCGCCGAGGGTTTGGATCCCACATGCAGACCGGTTCCCGCTCACTGGCTGAGCGAGGCGCGGGAGCAACACCGAGGGTTGCGATCCCGTTGCCAGACACAGAAAAAGACAAAAAGGAAAAAAATAATAATAATAATAATCTAAGCTCCTACCTCAAGAACTTAGAACAAGGTCAAAATAAACCCAAAGCAAGCAGAAGAAAGAAAATAATAAAGAGCAGAAATCAATAAAGTGAAAACAAAAACAGTAGAGAAACAAAGACCTGGTTCTTTGAAAAGATCAAGAAAATTGACAAACCTCTAGCAAAACTGACAAAGAAAAAAGATGACACAAATTACCAATATCATAAATGAAACAGGTATATCACCAGACCTCTTCCAGCAAACAGAAACAGAAAAGAGAGGACTACTTCCCAATTTATTTTATGAAGCTAGTATTAGCTTAATACCAAACCAGGCAAAGACAGCATGAAATAAGCAAACAAA
>NW_007866154.1:0-603 GCF_000696425.1 Galeopterus variegatus
CACATGGCATCTAATAACACTAAAAACCTAATAACTCCCCAACTGACTGCTTCCCCACTACCTAATCCTTAGCCTGTTCTTTTAATTCTTCTTTTCAATGTGGAGACTATAGCCTTGCTGTTTAGTTTAAAAAATTACTTCCTTCTTGTAGTTGACTATTTGTCTCTGACATTGACTATGTTATTTTTACTTACAGATTTCACATTAAAAAACTTACTGTTACTTTCTGTATGTAATCTGTTCATGGCATCTCCTGAGACTTTGAGTTTCTAAAATTACCAAACAATTTCTACAAGTGACTCACCCTGGGCATAAGGAATAGTTCCCTGTGTATCACAATATAAATCCAAAAATTCTCCACTACGAACACTTCTTACTGCTGGATTTTTCCTTTGTGACAAGCATATCCCAACACCTCAGAAACCTAGCTCAAAACAGATCAGATAGTTTCTCTCTTTTAAGTATTCAGTTTTCAAATAGAAACAATTTTTTTTTCCTTTTTGTCTTTTTTCATGACCGGCAATGGATTGCAACCCTCAGTGTCACGCCCGCACCGGACCGGGACCAGCAACGGGATCGCAACCCTCGGTGTTGCGCCCACAC
>NW_007866155.1:0-603 GCF_000696425.1 Galeopterus variegatus
ATTTCTGGACTCTCTATTCTGTTCCATTGATCTATTCCTCTATCTTAATGCTAATATCACACTTTCTAGATGACTGTAATTTTATAATAAAACTCAAAGAAAAGTAGCAAGCGTTCTCCAACTTTGTTATTTCTTTTCAAGGTCGTTTTGACTAGCCTGAGTTCTTTGCATTTCTGTACAAAGTTTAGAATTTCTACAGAGGAATAAAAACTTGGATTTGAGATTTTAATTGAGATTACATTGAATCTACAGATCAATTTGGGGAGAATTAATACCTTGACTGTGTCAAATTTTCACATATTTGTAAAAGGAGTGCTTATCCATTTATTTAAGACTTTCTAAAAATTTCTCTCAACAATATTTTGCAGTTTTCAGTGTATAGGTCTTGTCCCTAAGTAGATTTTGATTGTATTGTAAGTGTTATTCTTAAATTAAATTACCAACTGTGTTCCTATATATGGAAGGCATACTAAACTCAATAGTTCAAGTAGCATTTTTGTATTTTATAGGTTTTTCTGTGAAAATGATCATGTTTTCTGGGAGTAGAAGTAGTTTTACTTCTTTGTTTCCAGTTGGATGTATTTTGGTTTTTGATTTTTTTTT
>NW_007866156.1:0-603 GCF_000696425.1 Galeopterus variegatus
GTCAAGTGCAGAGCCACCTGGCACAGTCAGAGCTTGCTCAGTAGTGGGGAGGGGTACGGAATGAGGCGGTACTTGCAAAGAAGCAGAGGTGGGCCCACTGGAGTCAGGGGTGCCCCCCTGCTCTCCTTGCCTGAGTCTCAGCAGATAAGTGCAGCTGCCCACACATAGCCACTGTCCTCCCTCACCCTGGACCAGGTGGGGGGCTCTGGCAAGTCGGCTGACAGTGGATGGTTGTGACTGGAGAGGACTCACAAGTGCCCGTCTGCAGCAGCGCAGGGATGGTGAGCTTGGCGGAGCTTCCACGTTCCATCTGAATTCTCTCCTTCTCTGGTTCTCCCGCCGGGGGCTCCCCCTGAAAGAAACAGACGGGTCCCAAGCTGACGGTTCACCAGAGAAGTTCCGCTTTATTTGGGGGAGAAGCATCCATTTATATAGAGCCGGGTTCCGGGAGAGGGTGGTTAGTACACAGGGAGGTAGTTGATTGGCTGGGGGCAGGTAATGATTTCTGATAGGCTGCACCTTGGCGCCGGCGAGATTGTTATGACCCAGAAGAGAAAAGCGCCATGTTTTAGGGAGTGCCTCCTTTGGGGTCTTCTATGGGGC
>NW_007866157.1:0-603 GCF_000696425.1 Galeopterus variegatus
GAAAGTGGAAATGACCACAACAGCTAGGATATTCTGGAACCACCCAGACTTTCTTACCCCCGAAGATTGGTTTTTTTCTTCCTTTCCTATTACTTCAGCTGCCCTGGCTTAAATTTTGCTCAAGCCACCCTTAGACCCCTTTTCTGTCCTAGTTCTAATGCAAATGCCACGTGGGCCCTTCCCTAACAGGTCCTAATGGTGAGTAATGGGGAAATAGCCCCCCAGCCTCACCGTATCTCTTCAGCATTATCTTCACCCTCATTCCAGCCCAGAGGCAGGCTTCACACTCTGAAGCTCATGCGCCAACTCACATAGAATATACAGGCTAGTAGTTATTGTCAGTACTATGAATGAGTGCCACTCTGAAATTTCCGTGACTCAATCACAAATTGTGGGCCTAAACTGCTACTGTTATGATCCATGTAACCCTATAAAGACCAAGTTTATTTAGCTTCATACTCCTCATCAGTATCAAGCATGTATTAGGTATTCTGTACCTTCACTTATTTAAATAAAATAGGAGTAAGAATGATAGAAAGGATTTTTTTTAAGCTTATGTCACTCTCTTATTGTTACTGATGATGTGAATAATAAATAGTAATA
>NW_007866158.1:0-603 GCF_000696425.1 Galeopterus variegatus
TGAATCTTGAACCCAGGACTCCTGAATCTTAGCACTTAGAAAAATCTTTTATTTTGAAGCAGTTTCAAACTGAAGGAAAAATTGTGAAAACAAACAACTCCCTTGGGCCGGCCCGGTGGTGCACTGCTACAGTGCGCCGCTTGGGAGTGCGGTGGCGCTCCCGCCGAGGGTTCGGATCCCACATGCAGACCGGCCACTCACTGGCTGAGCGAGGGGCGGGCGCAGCACCGAGGGTTGCGATACCGTTGCCGGTCCCGGTCCGGTACGGGCGCGACACTGAGGGTTGCGGCCCGTTGCCGGACACGAAAAAAAAAAAGACAAAAAGGAAAAAAAAATAAAAAATGAAAACAAACAACTCCCATATATCCTTAATGCAGATTCACCTATTTTAAAAAACATGTTGCTACCTTTTTTGTTGTTATTCTGTTTATAGCTATATATTTTTTTTCCTGAACCATCTGAGAACAGATTGCTGACATGGTCTCTATTCAAATGCGCTGGGTACCGGGTGCCCTCCTGGTGTGTTTTTGGATGGTATCTGCTGAAGGCCTCCTATAGCTGTGCCTTGCCTTTGTTTTACCATGCAGTTTCCCCTTCAAAATA
>NW_007866159.1:0-603 GCF_000696425.1 Galeopterus variegatus
CGGTACAGACAATAACTTCTAATCTTAAATTTCCACTTCTACTCTTGTCTCCTCTCACGGGGGACCTGTTAACCAAAATATAAACATATAGGTGTGAGGCACTGAGAGAGCAAGAGAGAAACTTTTTTTGTTAGAAGAGTGACAATTATAAATCTTTAAAAATATACCATTTTTCTTTTGAGTGGATAAGGAAACTGTGGTATATATACACAATGGAACACTACTTTGCTATAAAAAAGAATAAAATACTCCCATTTGCAACAACATGGATGAACCTCGAGAAACTTATGTTGAGTGAAATAAACAAAGCACAGAGGGATAAGAGAAACTTATGTTGAGTGAAATAAACAAAGCATAGAGGGATCAATACTGCATGTGCTCACTCATATGTGGGAGCTAAGAGAGAAAGAGGGAAGGAAAGAAAGACCACAGTGGTGCATTAGTCTTACAGAGGGAGGGAACATTCCTTGGGCTACAAAGTGGAGTGGGGTGGGGGAAGGGGAAGAGGGAGGTTGGGAGATAAGTGGGTGGGGGTCGCGGGGTAAAACAGTAATTTCTGGTAATGGATATGCTGCCAGTATGAATCTGACCCTCACATCATGG
>NW_007866160.1:0-603 GCF_000696425.1 Galeopterus variegatus
GTGACAGAGACCATATTGACCACAAAACCGAAAATATTTATTATGTGTTCATTTGGGAAAAAGTTTGCGGTGTAGACCCTTGGTGTAGACCTTTCAAATGAAATATCCTTCCAGAGTCTTATAATATTTCCCCCAATCTCTTATAGTTGTCTTGCCCATACGTAATTCAATGGCAATATTTTAAAAGTCTCAATGAGTCTTTTCAAATAATTTAAATTAGTTTTTATAGAAAATGCTCTCTTTTCACACTTCTATTTCAAAGTTTCAAAAAATATTTAACATGAAATCTCATGATTATAAAAACAACTGCAACAGGGATAAACACTTTGTTACCCAATAATTGACTCCCGGTAAATACGTAACTGATGGGAGCAGAAGAGTATTTGCACGCTAGGAAGGGCCCATGGGCTTTGAGCATGGATTGGGCATCACCCCTATGTTTTACGGAGGGGCAGCTGAGTGTAGGTTCACATGGTGAGTGGGTCGAGTGGAAGTTGTTTAAGAGATTTCACATTGTAATTATAGTCTGGTTGTTTCAGGTGTTTGGTTTTGTCTCCCCAAATACAGAATAAACCCCCTAAGGGCAGGAATCATCCTTCTGTT
>NW_007866161.1:0-603 GCF_000696425.1 Galeopterus variegatus
ACAGCTCCACAACATCTTAGAATGTATAAAAATAATAATAATTAATTAGTTTTTTAAAAAATGAAATAAAGATTTGAGTCACAACCCCAGGCCACCAAGGCCACCTAGGCCAATGTAAAGCTGAGAGTGAGGGGAATTTAGAATGGATGGGGAAGGGATGAGGAGTATACAGAGGTACTTCAAAAAGTTTGTGGAAAAATAGAAGGTGAGACAGGAAAAAGTGGAGTGAATTCTTCCTTCCTCTGCCATTTGTCCTTTTCAGACCCTCAATAGATTGGATGATGGCCACTCACATCGGGGAGGGCAATCTACTAAGTGCACTGATTCAAATGCTGATCTCATTTACTAATCTCACAGACACAGCCAGAAATAACGTTTAATCTGGGAACCCTGTGGCCCAGGCAAGTTGACACATAAAATTAACAATCATATCCCAGTCGTCTCCCTCTTCTAAGTCTCCACTCAGGAATAGCCCTTGGAACCATGGTGTAGCTGCTCCCCAGACACGCACGAAGGAATGGATTCATGTGTCAGCCATGGTGCTGTTTCCCTTAGATCTCTTCTTGAAGAAAATCTGCTGCAGGGAGCACAGTTGACTAACAG
>NW_007866162.1:0-603 GCF_000696425.1 Galeopterus variegatus
ACACCCAGCTATATTTTTTAACCATGCCTGGGATTTAAAACATTCACTGGGTTGTAGTGGTAGTGGGTAAGCATAGAATTATGCATTTTAGTTTGTGCATTGATATGACCTCCCTGTTGAGTTTAAAGTCAGAACAGTCAGTGCTTTTAACCTAATCCATTTTTATTTGTGTGTATGAGATTAGAGATGTTTGCTATGCCCATGGCAGCTCCTGTATTTATCAGAATGCTTCCAATTTCAAATTCCTGCCTTTCTGTTAAAACTCTGTGCTGCACTAAAAATGTGGTTATGGTAACTGTGTCTCAAAGATTGCAAGGGAGCCAGACATTCTCAATTTCTGACTTTTATCAACTTTATCAGTTTGTTTCATCATTTGATTTGTAGATTGAGCAAGGTAGTCCAAAGAGGAAGCTTGGGGGAATGGGAAGGGAAGGTAGAGATACTAGCATTTATTGAGGGCATGATATGACCAAGGAACTGTGTGAAGAACTTTGCAAGTATTATTGTCTTCAATCCTTGAGATGTTAGAAACCCTTGGTTTATTTGAGGCCATAGGGAGGGGGGCAGGAAAGGACTACTGTAGGACGGAGGAGCTTTATATGA
>NW_007866163.1:0-603 GCF_000696425.1 Galeopterus variegatus
AGGACCCCAGGATGAGGGGGAGGAGAGAGGGGATCCTCAGGCCAGGAGAGAAGGAATCTCTAAGGCTATATGGGTGGCATCTTAGTGTTAATTAGGAAAAATAATGCCTCTTCCTTTGGGAGACACTGTCCCAGGAAGCACACCTTGGAAAGCAGAGAGCAGGTGGGATTTGGGTTTCGCCTCACCCTCTCAGCTGGATGTCCTTGTGCAGTCAGCAGCCTACACAACTGTACCTATCAATACTTCTGTTGCATTGTGATGACTATGACTCTGACTGTCCACTGTGTGTGTGTGTTTGACTCTGCGTGTGTGTTAGATGTTCGGTATACAGAGACAGAAAATGGGGGTGGGGGGTGGCCTATGTGTGTGAGATGAGAGC
This sequence comes from Galeopterus variegatus, assembly GCF_000696425.1. NCBI lineage: Eukaryota > Metazoa > Chordata > Mammalia > Dermoptera > Cynocephalidae > Galeopterus > Galeopterus variegatus. Next base: position 380 of record NW_007866163.1, read on the forward strand.
AGGATTTGGGATCTAGAATAGAATAAGCGTAAGAAAAGGAATAGCAGTGGGGGACCTGAGTGGCATCATCACTAATGGACTTGTCCTTTCGGTTTTTCTGTCTCCTCACAGACAGTCCCTGTGTCTTCCCCGCCTCCCCCTGGGGGCCCGTTTACCTTGTCTTCCTCACTGACAACCAATGACCTGCCTCCACCCCCACCTCCTCTCCCCTTCGCCTGCTGCCC
>NW_007866164.1:0-603 GCF_000696425.1 Galeopterus variegatus
AAAAAAAAATTATAACTATTAGGAAGATTTCTAAATTTGATGTTGTAATTTAGTTTAAAACTCTTGGACTATTTCACATTTGATGTAATAATGTTAAGTGCAGAATTGTTGGCAGTGTGAAATCAATTTTTAAACAGTTCACATTAGACAACATATCTTTACTTTTACTGAGGAAATAAGCAGTTATTACTTTTATAGAATCCCACAATCTAAGATTTGATATTTTCTTATAAGTGCATTTAACTGTTTTGCAGTATATGTTGAAGGGGGTCACTCTCACCTGGGCTTAAAATGTTCTGTTTGTCAAGTTTCAAAATAGAATTGGAAAGCAAGGACATCAAAATAATGAACTGGTTATGAAAAAGTTTCATATCTTAAATACAAACTGTTAATTTACTTCGATCAGTCTCAAGGGAAAACAAAATCATGCCTGCAATAAAAGGCAAATTTAAGATTTGCCAAGAACTGAAGAGTACTGATGTAATTGCTTGGGAAAGGGGCCACTGAGTTGGAGATCATGATTAAAAGAGCTGTCGTGTTTGGGCAGAATCCAGCTCAGCAGCCTACCAGCTGCATATCTTGGACAATCTGTTGCTGATTATT
>NW_007866165.1:0-603 GCF_000696425.1 Galeopterus variegatus
TTCCAAATCTTTATGCTCTGGTTTTCTTTTAAGTTTTGCCTTTATGTCATGCCTTTGCCACCATAACTCAGCATTGGCTGTTACAAGTAGCCATGAAGCTCCTGAATGTTTTGCTGCTTATAATTTTCTTCCACCAAATACTCTGGTTCACAACTTTTATGTTCCAACTTCCACAGAGTCCTGGGGCATGGATCCAATGAAGCCAAATTCCTTGCCAGTTCATAGCAAGGGTGATCTCGTCCCAAGTTTCCATTCAATTCCTTATCATTTACATCTGAGACCTCCTTATTGTTTTTATAGTTCATATTTCCTTCAGCCTTCTGGTTACCAACATTTAAATAGTTCCTAAGAAGTCCCAAACTTTTGCTGGTTTTCTTTTCTACTAAACTCACCTCAGCAGCTAGGCTTTTTCTAGCCTGCTCCTCAAAATGCTTCCAGCCTCTCCTTAACTCCCAGTTCCAAAGCCACTTCCATATTTTCAAGTATTTGTTATAAGCATCACCCCACTTCTCCAGTACCAACTGTCTGTATTAGTCCATTGTTGTTGCTTATAACAAAATACCTGAAACTGGGTAATTTAGAAAGAAAGGAAAATTTATTGCT
>NW_007866166.1:0-603 GCF_000696425.1 Galeopterus variegatus
CAGTAAGCCATTAAATGTAAATGGACTAAAAAATCCAAGTGAAAAACAGTATCAGATGGCATGTGAAAACAAGATCCAACTACATGCTTCTCATTAAGTATATGGACCCAGAAAGGAGGGAGGGAAGAAAAAAAAAAGGAAGGGGAAAAGGTATACCAGGCAATCACTAATCAAAAGAATAATGGTGTGGCACATGACAAGCAAACAGAAAGGACATTGTTGGGTGGGAGGGGGGAGAGGGAGGAGGGATGGGGGCTTCGGTAATGGGCCACAATAATCAACCTCATTGTATATCGACAAAATTAAATTAAGAGAAAAAAAAAGAATAATGGTGTGGCTACATTAATGTTGACAAAGAATATTTCAGGACAAGAAATATTACCAAAGATAAGTAGAGACATTTCATAATGAAAAAGAGGAAATTCATTGAGAAGACAAAATAATACTAAGTATGTATGGACCCAATAATATAGCTTCAATACACAAAGCAAAAACTCACAGAACTAAAAGAAGAAATCACGAACTCCCTGGTCCTGACTGGAGATTGTAACCCTCCTCTCCGAGACACCGACAGAGTAAGCAGACATAACACATCCATGCAGA
>NW_007866167.1:0-603 GCF_000696425.1 Galeopterus variegatus
ATAGATGACTAAATAACGGAACACACTCACAACTGGGAGACCATATGGAGAAAGAAAGGGACAAAGAGAAAGAAAGCGTAAAAGCAATACTAAAATATTTGGGTGATAAAAGTAGGAGTGCCCACACCTGGCTAATAGGGTGTCCGTGGCCCATACCAGATGCCGTGAGACACACACACGGAAGCTGTCACAGATGACGAGATGAGGGAGACGCTCTTGGAGGGGAGGGAAGCTCTGTCAGTGGAGAGGAAGAGAAGGTTTAGGTGAAACAGTGTTGGGCAAGTGTTGATACTTGTTGGGGCTGGTACAGGAATTCATTACACCACTATTCTTTTACTTTGGTGTGTTTGGAAATTTTTCCTAAGTTTTAAAAAGTTCTAGCATAGACTTGAAAATACCATTTCTATGGTACTCTAAGTGCTCGTGGGATTTTTTTCTTTTTTACACAAAAGCAAAAACTTTTAATACTGTAAAATGTAAATTTTCCAAGTTAAAAAAATGAAGGAAATATCAGGAATATTTTCAAGTTGCAATCACTTCCTTGGCGAGTCGTTTTAAATGCATGTCTGTGGAGGCATCAGCTGAATCTTATGTTATTGCTCC
>NW_007866168.1:0-603 GCF_000696425.1 Galeopterus variegatus
GGGATCCGAACCCTCGGCGGGAGCGCCGCCACACTCCCAAGCAGCGCACTGTAGCAGTGCGTCACCGGGCTGGCCCTACATTCTTTTTTAAAGTACTAATCTCTTCGTAAATTTCTTCCTTTATATCCTGGTTATTTTTTCTTGTTTCATTGTGTTCTCTAATTGATTCTTCTCTTTCCTATTTGAGTTTTCTTGAGATCAGTGTGAATTCCTTCTCACACATCTCAAGGGTTTCCTGCTCAATGGGATCTTGTTCTTGAGAATTAGCATATTCCTTTGGTGGTGTCATATCTTCTTGTTTATTTTGGTTCTAGTATTTTTTCATTGATGTTTAGTCATCTGGTAGGACACTTGTTTCTTCCATTATCCTCCAGTGGGCTATGAGGAGAAGGACTTCTTCCTCTATTTGTAGGCTCTTCTGGTGACTCTTCTTGTATCACTGCAGTTGAACGTGTGGTGGACCGCTTTGGCTCCTGTTCAGTTGTTAAGTGGGCCCCTCTGGAGCTCAGGCATACCTGGACAGGCCCACAGCTGCATCGGAAGTCAGCCACATGGGAGTCTGTGCTCACCTGGTCGCCAGCTTGGTCAGTGTGAGACCCCTCT
>NW_007866169.1:0-603 GCF_000696425.1 Galeopterus variegatus
GCGCCTGGAAATGGGAGAGGCCTCGGGCTGTGTCGCACCCATGTGGGGTCCCCACGGGGCTTCCTGCTGGCGGGGCTACCCCTGCACCTACACTGATGGCTGGCGACTGCCCTGGGGGCTCAGCACCCACCCTCAGGGATGCAGGTGCCTCACTGACCTGCTTGCCGGATGGGGCCGCTGTCTGTGCTTCCTCCAAAGCCGAACTTGTCACAGAAGGGGGGCGCCCAGTGGGCCTCGCAGTGGCAGTTCTTCCTGCTGTTGCACACCTTCCAGGATGGGGGGGAGAGACACGGGGACAGAGCATTAGGGCACGCCAGCCACGCGGGGTGGCTGCAAGTCTCTGAGCCCGAATCGGTTGCCACAGCAGGAGCAAGGGCACTGTGGCCTGAGCCCCCACCAGCACCGACACAGGCAGTCTCAGGAAATGTCACCATGAGAATGAGCTCAAAACATGGCACCTCACAGGCGAGACCAGAGCCTGGGGCTGCACGTGTGACATAATCCGCCTGCTGGCAGCTGTCAAGAGAATGACGGAGATTACTGGGGCTCATGGGCTCCCTTCTACCACTTCCTCTCCTCAGTCTCCCTGCCTTTTTCAAATCC
>NW_007866170.1:0-603 GCF_000696425.1 Galeopterus variegatus
ATGAGGGTTTAAAATATATCACATAGTAATTTTAATAGCTGAAAGAATACTTTTTTTTTTTATGTATAATGTCAAATGTTTTGTCTTTATGTTTCACAATGGTGGTAGCAAGAACTCCATATCACAGACGGGCACAGACACTATCTGGAGATGGAAGACTGCGCGATGTAATGCTGTGCTACTATATCTAGAGCCTCTGTGACATCAGTCCACAGTGACATCACTCCCTTGCCCTTTGTTGAATGCAATCTACCTGTACTTATATCCTTTGAATTGCTGGATTATTCACACAGGTGTCCCTTATTTTATGGTAGCACATATTGGTATTTGATGTACAAGAATATGTATTACTCAAAACAAAATCTCTCCCTGCCCATGCTGGGTAGAGGCAGCTGACATGAAGAAAGGAGTAAACAGCCATCTTGGTCAGTCAAGAATAGACCTGGGAACGCACCTAAATCTACATCTCTAATCCATTATCTTCATATGGTAGCTGGGCAAGAAACCAATATTATGGAAGGCTTTAAAGCTCAAATTACTTTAGATGATCTGGTTCAGGGGTTTTAAACCTAGGATTTTTGAACAGGCTTCTATTGATTTGTT
>NW_007866171.1:0-603 GCF_000696425.1 Galeopterus variegatus
AAGTTAAGTGAAATAAAGGGGAAGCAAGCGCGGAGGAAGCCTCCTCCAACAGGACCTGCCCGGGGCTGCAGTTTGGCCTACGGTGGGTGGCGGTGCCACCATCCTCCAGCTGGCCAGTCCTTGGAAACCAACCTCCTTTCTTTTTATTTCTTAAAGGGAAGGGGGACAGGGCCTCGGTGTCGACTGCAAACTTCCCGCCCTGGCTTCTGTCTGCAGAGTGGCAGATTGTCAGCTGTGAGGATGATAGAATATCAGTGTGGCTCCTAAAAATCAAGTCCTTGTTATCATCACTTCGTTGATTAGAAAGAACGTTTTTCCCCTCGCTTACTGTTAAGACATGCTGAGACGCGTGTGTCTAGCTCAGGGCCACAGCTCTGTTTCTCCGCAGCCGGCCGGGAGCCCCTCCTCGCCCCCCTGGCTCGCCTGCCCTCTTGACTGCAGCTCTGGGAACCTCACTCCGGATGCCCCGGAATTCCTGGAGAGAGCAGCGCAGAACCGTGCATCTGTGCCTCAGCACCGGCGCCAACCCCACATGGCCTGCCGGAGGCGAGGCCTTTCCAGCGCTCTCCCCTTTGTTCCTTTTCTGGACAAGAGGAACCGATG
>NW_007866172.1:0-603 GCF_000696425.1 Galeopterus variegatus
TTAATTGCCAGGGGAAAAATATGTATCTAAAATTGAAAGGTTTGATAGGCTACTGTCTTAAACCAAGTGAACAAACTAACATAAGACCACTGGTAGTAGAATACCTAACATTTATGCACCTCCCAATATAAGACTTTAAAAGTACACATCACGGGGCCAGCCGGTGGCGCACTGCTACAGTGTGCCGCTTGGGAGTGCGGCGGCTCCTGCCGAGGGTTCGGATCCCACATACAGACCGGTTCCCGCTTACTGGCTGAGCAAGGTGCGGGCGCAGCACCGAGGGTTGAGATCCCGTTGCCGTCCCGGTCCGGTGTGGGTGCAGCACCGAGGGTTGCGATCCCGTTGCCGGTCCCGGTCCGGTACAGGTGTGACACTGAGGGTTGCGATCCATTGCCGGACACGAAACAAAAAAAAAAAAGTACACATCACTTATGTAGTGTTTTTGTCAAAAATGTTTATCCAGTATTTAATCATGAGGAAACAATAACACAATTCTAGAACATGGGGTATTTCTGTGAGCCTACATGCCTGAACTCTTTAGATACTCAATGTCATTAAAAAAACAAAAATAAAAATAGACAAAAGAAACATAATAATTAAATT
>NW_007866173.1:0-603 GCF_000696425.1 Galeopterus variegatus
ATTCTCAATATGTGGTCATTTATTCTTTAAACACAAGAAATGAAATATCTACTTAGAGTTTTTAAAAAATTTTTTAAAATTTTCATCATTGTAAAATGCTCCTGGAACTTCATATCAAAGCTATGTTCATTTCAATTCAGAAAAAGCAGTTCTAATTTGTTAGAGTTGCAAATCATTGTGGGGATTCATTGAGATGAAACATATTCTGTGTACAGATTAATATATTCTGTATCTTAGACAATTCCCACTGTGGCCTACTTGCTTTCCCTTGTACAACTAAAAATTATTGGCAGTTTCTAATGAATTTAATAATGATGACAGAATGTTATACAGGTAAATATGTCAACATAGAAGAACCTGAAATTCTCAATGTGTTTTCATCTGTCTGATCTAACTTATCCTAAAGGGAAAAAAAAAAAAAAGGAAGAATTTTATTAGTGGAAAAAATTGTGCTATTATTTTAATGTCTAACATCATATCTAACTTGCTTGAATATTATAAAAAAAAGATGATAGTCAAAGAAAAAATGTAAATTCTCTGTGCCCTTCCACCTTTGAAAAGAATTTGACATTTTCAGTGGGGTTTCTTGAAATTGTTCTTTAT
>NW_007866174.1:0-603 GCF_000696425.1 Galeopterus variegatus
TAAACAGTGAGTTGAAAGATCTCTGCAAGGAGAAATAGAAATAGCTGCTAAAACTAATTAAAATAGGACACAAAAAGATGGAAAGACATTCCATGCTCCTGGAGTCAAAAATTAACATTTTGAAAATGTCCATACTGCCCAAAGCAATCTTCTTTTTTTTTTTTTTTTTTCCTTTTTGTCTTTTTTTGTGTCCTGCAAGGGATCGCAACCCTCAGTGTCGCGCCCGTACCAGACCGGGACCGGCAACGGGATCGCAACCCTCGGTGTTGCTCCCACACCTCGCTCAGCCAGTGAGCGGGAACCGGTCTGTATGTGGGATCCGAACCCTCGGCAGGAGCGCCACTGCGCTCCCAAGCGGCGCACTGTAGCAGTGCACCACCGGGCCGGCCCCCCAAAGCAATCTTCTGATTCAATGTAATCCCCATCAAAATACCAATTACATTCTTCAGAGAAACAGAAAAAAAAAACAATCCAAATGTTCATATGGAACAACAGAAGACCCCCAAAAACTAAAGCTGCTCTGAGTAATAAAAAATAAAGCAAAAGGCATTATGCTATCTGACTTCCAATTACAGTACAAAGCTATAGAAACCACAACAATAT
>NW_007866175.1:0-603 GCF_000696425.1 Galeopterus variegatus
TAAATAAGTTTGCTAATAAATATAAAATATGGATATCTTAATTATCTTGATTTAATCATTTCGCAAGTTAAACATATATCAAAACATCACATTATACCCCAATATATGCAATTATTATTTGTCAATTAAAAATAAAATACATTCTTTTAAAAGATTACAAAGAAATGAACTATAAAGTTCTTATTACTCTAACAGGATGGAACTGACATAAAAATAAATAAATGAACCTGTTGAAAAGTATAGTGTTAAATACATCCAAAGGTATCTGGGAACTTAATATAAGAAAACTGTGGCTTTTCAATTTAGTGGTAAAAAAGCAAAGCATTTTTAAAACATGATAAGAAAATTTACTATGTATTTGTTAAAAAAAATAAACAGAATTTTGAAACTACATACAAGATAGAAAAATCAAGAGGGGTTTACGAAAAAGAAAATAAACAAAATTAAATACACACACACACACTCACACGTCAGTAGAAAATGTTCACAAGAGGCAGTTCTCAGTAGTAAGATAAAACCCAGAAGAAATAAAAAAAAAAAACTTGTCTTATATAAATATATGAAACATTATAAGTATAATGCAAAAACATAATCAAAGCTAAA
>NW_007866176.1:0-603 GCF_000696425.1 Galeopterus variegatus
TTCCAACTTCACCTACAAATAAAACACCATCCAAATGAGTCACTCACATAATGAACAAACACCCTTCGAGTGTCCACAATGTGCAAAGCTTTAGGAGATCAGTGGATGCATGGATGAGCCAGGTGACATCCCAACCTCTAAGGAGGTAGGATTTGGGCAGTTATGTTATAGGTACTTGCATGTTTTAGGAAGTGCAAGAGCTATTAATTAACTTCCTCTTTCCATAGGCCATTTCCTAGGAAAGACTTCACAGTTTCTCCCCAGGTAAATCACTAGCTGCTGTGTTTCTCTTTTACATGACCATCCATAGATTCTTCAAGGAGCTAAGTCATTGAACCTAAAAATGTGGTTCACGCAAACCTCCTATGTCAGAATCACCTGGGGTCTTATTACCAATACAAACTCCCAAGACTTACCACAAATTTAGTAAATTTAGTGTGGGGCTATGACTCAGGACTGTTAATTTTTATCTAGCTCTCCAAGTGATTCTGATGTACACTAAAGTTTGATAATGCATGGTCTAAGTGGATAGCTTAGCCTAGATGGCTAGACCACTGAACTAAGGTGTGATGCAGTCACATCCACTTATGCCATGCTCTCACA
>NW_007866177.1:0-603 GCF_000696425.1 Galeopterus variegatus
GCGGCCAGCTTCGCTTCAGGTACATCCCGCACAGGGGCCCAGTGCTGGAGCAGGTGATGTTCACAGAGCCTCCCTCGGGGGTGATGGTGTAGCGGGGAGACTGCTGCAGCTCTAAGGGAGGACACCGCCAGGCCGCGGGAGGGACAGAGAATGCCTCTCTGCAGGGGACCGTGATGGGATGGCCAGGCCCCGGGACAGCCCACAGCTATGTCACCACACGTTAGGGAGCCTTGCAGCAGCTCTGGCTCCAGCACCCAGGAGGTTGCACCCAAGTTCTGAGGGCCCATGGGGGGGCCCACCCAGGCGGTGCCACCTGTGACCTCGCCAGCCCCAAGACTTTCTTCCCTCCAAAGCAGCCCTCCACGGGGGGCTCGGGCCACTCCACCCGATTCTACACTCTCTCCCTCTCTTAAATGAGTCAGGTAGCTGGAGGCCACTGTCTTATCTCCCCAGCCTCCTCTTTCCAGCGCTGGCTGCCTCAGTTTCCCCCACCGTTTCCACACACCTCGAGCCAGTGGTTCTGTGGAGCGAGCCCCTTCTCATCGTCCATGAAACACCCAGAAACAACTGTCGTGTGATGGGCCCAGCGCAGTCACGACCCTT
>NW_007866178.1:0-603 GCF_000696425.1 Galeopterus variegatus
TCAAAAAAAGAGAACAGAACTGAGGCCAGCAGAGGTGGAAAATGGGAAGGGGGGCAGTTAGTGAGAAATTGGTAAAGAGTCACAAGAAAGGATTACACTGTGTAATGTTGAACATAATAATTATTCTAATTTGAGCATCACATAAGGCACACAGGTATTGATATCCAATACTCCCCTACAGATATCAGTATGTTTCTATAAAAAAAAAAATAATTTAAAATAATTTAAAAACTCAACAATAATCCAATTAAAAGTGAGAAAGTATGACAAAAACATTTTATCAAAGATAATATAAAGATAGCAAATAAGCACATGAAAAGATATTCACCATCACTAGCCATTAAAAAGAATGCAAATTAAGATATCACTACACACCTAGAGAATAGACAAAATAAAAAATTGTGATAACAACAAATGCTGGAAAAAATACAATTAAAAATCAATTTTTCGGGCCGACCCCGTGGCGCACTCGGGAGAGTGCAATGCTGGGAGCACAGCAGCGCTCCCGCCGCAGGTTCGGATCCTATATAGGGATGGCCAGTGTGCTTACTGGCTGAGCACGGTGCTGCCGGTCAAAAAAAAAAAAAAAAAAAAAAAAAAAAA
>NW_007866179.1:0-603 GCF_000696425.1 Galeopterus variegatus
ACAAGCCTTGGGGAGGGGGTTTGCAACTCAGTAAATATCTGTTTCCTCTCTTATCTCAGTCAGTTTTGTCAGGGCAGCCCATGGGGTAATCCTTTGCCCTGGGGGTCTCCTGACTGAAGAGTGGAAAAATAACAAAGTGTCCTCTGCAGGGAAAATGGAGTCAGTTTGGCTCAAAGGCCTAGCCTTACTCTGTTTCAATATGGTTAACAAAGAGACATATTCTGCAGAGAAATATGACCTTAGGAAGGAAGAGCAAGCTTACCAGCTGAACCAGTTTTAAAAACTCAATGAAGACATCACTTCTCAACACGTTTGGGTCCACGGTTACTGAAAAACATTGACAGCGAGCCAGGTTAGCATGGGCTGGGCCGAGCCTTCTCTAGCAACCGCTCCGACCTCTAGGGGGAGCTCTGTGCCTTGCCGGTGCACTGCTGTCTCCCTGAAGGTGGAGGAGATTGTCACCTCTCAGATATAGGAGAATCCACAAAGCTTGCCTCCTGCAGGCAGCCTTGACAGCAACATGAACCCATCACACCCATCAGGGTGACACTGTTCCCAGGAATCTCACTTTACCCATGCACACCATACTGTTCAGCATCCATT
>NW_007866180.1:0-603 GCF_000696425.1 Galeopterus variegatus
CTGACTCAATCATTTTAATCAACACTTGTCTGTTCAGGTTTTCTACTTCTTGGTTCAATCTAGTTTGTATGTGTTCAGGAATTTATCCATTTCCTCCAGGTTTTCCAGTTTGTTGGCAAATAGTTATTCATAATAATCTCTACTGATCCTCTATATTTTTCTATTATCAGTTGTAATGTCTCATTTTTCATTTCTAATTTTATTTATTTGAATCATTTATGTTACTCTAGCTAATGGTTTCTTGATTTTGTTGGTCTTTTAAAAAAGAACTTGTTTTCTTGATCTTTTATATTTTTTATTTATCCTCTGATTGTTATTATGTCTTTTCTTCTACTAATTGTGGGTTTGACTGTTCTTTCTATTTTAGTTTCTTGAGGTGCATCATTAGATTGTTTATTTAAAGTCCTTCTACTTTTATGATATAGTTGTTTATTGATTAATAAAATTCTCTTTTAGTGTTACTTTTCCTATATTCCATAAGTTTTGGTATGTTGTGTAACTTTTTTTTTCCCAAAAATTAATTTAAAAAATTTTCTTTATATTCCTTATTAAAACATTGGTCTTTCAGAATCACCTTGCTTAATTTTTCATATATTTGCAGTT
>NW_007866181.1:0-603 GCF_000696425.1 Galeopterus variegatus
TCTCACCCCACCAGCCCTGGCTGTGGCATCTTCCCTCACTGTCCCTGCTTCATTCCAGTTCCGGGGTCCGTGGGGGACGCAGCTCCTTCATCCCCTGGGGCATCAGGAAAAGACGTGGCTCACGTAGGATGGTGCTGGCGAGGAGCTTTGGAATTCACAGTCCCCCAGAAATGTCTGGGATCTCTGGGGTCTGGGGGGAACTGGCAAGAAGAACCAAGAGATTACAAAGGAAGAGATCCTTGTCCATGTGCAGGGGACACGGGGGATAGAGGGCCCTAAGTATCATAAACCGCCCCCCCAATCCCACAGACAAGGAAACTGAGGCCCGGACAGTGGAGAGGCTTGCACACGGCTCCAGAACCTGTGGCAAGTTCCTCTGGACTCATAGGTTTACTTTTTAATATTAGAGATCTAAAGAAACTTCAGAATGTCTTATTAAGGGAGAAGAATTATTTAAATAATGCCTGCTACGTGTCTGCAGTTCTATGTGAAAAATTAAAGCTCCTGGCTCTGATTCCAGATAAGCACAGAGACGTGTTGCGGAGGTTCCAGGTTGGGGACATCCTGAGAAACGTCACCAGTGGGTGGGGGAGGGTCAGCCAC
>NW_007866182.1:0-603 GCF_000696425.1 Galeopterus variegatus
TTAGAAATCTTTAAATTTGTTTTTGTGCTTTCCTCTTCTGCATTGCTGATTTGCGAAGACACTATTTTTCCTTTTATTTCCAATAACCTTTATGTACTGATAGACCTGTTAACTCTGTTTCTTTGGTTGTTATTTGTTTTGTTGTTTGTTTTGTATTTTGTTTTTTGTCTGTCAAGAAAATTCCCGAATGACATTCTAATGAACTTCTGAAGCAACTGTTCAGCATATTTTAATCCTAGTTCATCATAGTTACTTTTTGTCTTTCCAAAAGGCCTTGAGATATTTACACATCAACACTGGTGGTGGGAGGGAGCAATTTTTTAGTGAATAAGCATTTTACACTTATAAAGAAGAGATATTAGGCAAGGGGGCATATAGCAGCTCTTACACACTGAAGAGTCCTTGGGGACTAAAGCTGTGTTGGACTCATCTCTGTATAGCACTTGAAACCTAGCACAGAATTTTGCCCTAGGAAGGAAATTCTTAAATATTTGAATTCTGTTGATGCAAATAAGTGCACATAATTTGCTTTGCTTATTTTATTATCCATTACAATTTTATAAATATGGTTTTGAAACTTTCAAAAATTCTAGCACATATTAT
>NW_007866183.1:0-603 GCF_000696425.1 Galeopterus variegatus
AAATACCCTCTTGACACACCAGTCCTGTGTTGCCTAAACTTGGAATTTTTGTTTTGTGATAAATATTCTCCTTACTTATTTAAGCTGCTAAGATAAAATTTTCTATTATTTGCAGCCAAATGTAATCCTCAGTGATAGACTAGCATTAGCCAGGGTTCAAGAAATGGACTCTTTTTGGTGGTGGGCCTTATATGGGGATCTGAACTCTTGACCTTGGTGTTGGCAGCACCACACTCTCCCAAGTGAGCCAGTGGCCACCCTACTGGACTCTACTCTTTCACTACTAGTGAAAATAAAAAAAATTAGCAGGTTTCAGGTGGGCAACATAAATAGCTTCAGAAATGTTCAAACTATTTTACCCAGAAATTTCACTTCTATGAATTTATCTCTAGGAAAAAATTATAGGTGTCAATAAGGATATATGTACAAGAATGTTTAGTGCAGTGTTGTTTAATATAGTGAAAACTTACAAATAGCTTAACTATCAGACAATAAGGAGATGGTTAAACAAATTACTAAAAGTTCGTGTAACTGAATATTTGGTGATTAAAAATCTTGTCTTCAAAGAATATTTAGTGCCGGCCCGTGGCTCACTTGGGAGAG
>NW_007866184.1:0-603 GCF_000696425.1 Galeopterus variegatus
CTTCAAGCTTATTTTAATTTTCTTTTAAACTGACTCCAAGAACATACAAAATAAAGGATGAGGAGGTCAACATTTGTGATTATTTTAGAACAATGACTGGTCCTATGATTTGCAACCATTAGAAACAATTACAGAATCTCTTTGGCAGGGCAAAGAGAAATTTGTTAAATTGTTGCTCTGAAAAAAAGTTGCAACAGTTTCCAATAGGGCCTAACGCCCATATTTAGGAGAAATTTCTAGCCTCTAAAAGTACCTATATAAGCAATCCTAAAACCAAACTTGTTGTAATAAACTTAAACTAATTGCTGTATATAACAACAACACACACACACAATATACATACACACTCATATATATATATATGCATAAACTAAGCACTTTCACTCCTAATTAATGAGATAATTGAATTCAATATTAAACTGAAACATAATTTTTAATGCCAAAGTGAATCTGTAAAAGGCAAACTTCTTTACCCATATCTTGGGTCCAGAGCAATAGCCCTGGGATGTTCCATGGCTCCTGCTATTAGTGTCGTTCTTAAAGAACCATCTAGTTTTGCCACTTCGATTTGGTCCAGATTGCTGTCTATCCAGTATATGTTGC
>NW_007866185.1:0-603 GCF_000696425.1 Galeopterus variegatus
GATCTTTTGAAAGACAACAGCAAATATTCATTTTTTTCTCATTTCTTTAGACATATGATTGTGGTTATATTCTGATGCAATATTTTACAAATTTATTCAAAATGAGAAATAATCTACATAGGTTTTACTATTGTTATATTAAGTACAAAGTGCAAAGTTTCCCTGTTTTTCAAGTGTGTAAACCTAAAGATCCAGTCAGTTCTTCTTAAAACCACCACAATCCTATTAATTCCAGTCTCTCAAAACATATTACAAAGTTAAGGTATTTTTTAGTGTGAGTTCTTATTCTGTTTAAACATATTAACATTAGATTTTGGGGGGCAGATTGTCTTTACTGCTAAGAGAAGAGCTACATCTTCATTTTACTAAAAATCAAAATTAGGAATGTCTACATACACTCAGAGATATGTAGTTGCTGACACTTTTCTCCTAAAATAAATGTTATTCTATTACTGGTTTCTATAACCTTTCTGGTCTTCAGTGTCCTCTGTCAGTAGCAATAGTGGTTTAAGCTGTGGCACCCAGAATTGACAAAGCAGCAGTTCCTCACCAAACTGATTTTGAGGCTTGATTTTAGCTGTGGTTCTGCCAGCAAAGCTTCCC
>NW_007866186.1:0-603 GCF_000696425.1 Galeopterus variegatus
CATGTACAGGTAATTACCAGGGTTAACCGGTAATGTTATTTAAGTAATCATTTTTATATTGCATAATTATGCAATTGTGATTATATGTGGCATATTATTATAGAGGTTTCCAAAAGCACATGGCTTTTTAGTATAGATAGATAAATTCAAGCATGACAAGATAATTGAAATCACTCAAATTCAAGTGAAATAGACTTTCCAGAACTTCTGTTCTCTCTCTTTTATTTATTTTTTAATGTTTCTATGACCCAGAATAAAAATATCTGGGAAGCGTATCCTTAACTCAAAAAAGAGAAGGGAGATTCTGAACCTTTGTGTGTTTCCATAGACACACACATGCAGATTAGCAGAAATATATGATTTGAAAAATGCTTCTAGACACTATTTTCCATTCTACAAAACTTATCGAAAGCTTTGACATGATCAATGAGATCAGAATAGACTAATGAAGGTAGAATTGAGAAATAGTCAGAGGAGTTTAAGCTAGAAAGCACTTTCTAGCCCTGTATTTTATCTTCTCATATCTTTACCCATTCCTAAAAAGTTCCCACCTTAACAATACTTCCAGTCATCATGAAGCCTGTGTTTTCTTCTGTAAGATCA
>NW_007866187.1:0-603 GCF_000696425.1 Galeopterus variegatus
TTCCCCAGGTAATTTCTGCTATATTCCAAACGCCCATACAAACATACAAACTTCTTTCAGAATTACTGATCTAAGTAAAAAGCTATTACTGGATGTTCCATGACACCCATACAAAGTAGCTTCGATTTAAATAATCAGTCAAGGGCCGGCCCGGTGGCGCACTGGAGAGTGTGCTGCTTGGGAGCACAGTGGCACTCCCGCCGAGGGTTCAGATCCCATGTGGAGACCGGTTCCCACTCACTGGTTGAGCGTGGTGCAGGCGCAACACCAAGGGTTGCGATCCCGTTGCCAGTCCCTGGTACGGGGCATGACACTGAGGGTTGTGATCCCGTTACCGGTCACGAAAAAAGACAAAAAGGAAAAAAAATAATAATAGCATAAATTTATTTAAATATCCTAAAGGCTCTTCAAAAATACTGCATCAATGATGTGCTCAACTAAAAACGAAAAACATGACACAATTCAAAGTGTCACTGAAAGTGTGCATAGCTGATCGGCAATTTGATAGGGTAAAAAAGAAAAATAATCAGGAATATCTTGACGATTTACAATCAGCATTTGAAAATGAGATCAAGTCCTGTTGAAGTTTTTCCCCTAATGTGA
>NW_007866188.1:0-603 GCF_000696425.1 Galeopterus variegatus
CACCCTCTTAACAGTCACGGTGGGGGCCAAGTTTCTAATACTTAAAACTTGAGGGACATGATTCAAGCTTCCGTGAGTTTTGGGGGACATGATTTAGTCCACTACACGTGTGAAAGTCTGTCTCAGAATCGGTGAGAATAAAGTATTATTGTTTTTCACAGAGGAGGAACTTGAGACCGAGAGGGATTAAGTAGCTCGTGCCAAGTGTGCTGCCCATCCCGGGTCTCCTGCCTGCGGCCTGCACCATACATCGGCCTCCCGCGTGCTCGCCCCGTGCCTGGCTGTGGCAGGGCAGGCGGCACTGCTGCACCTGCCGCTGGATCGTAGCTCAGGCAGGCTTTATGGGAGGGATTTTATTTCTACAACCAAGTGCTTCTCATTGTCCAGATCAGCCCAGCATCAGGGAGCGACATGGGTACATGCTGGACGTGGCCTGCGTCCACCTGCATGCGGACTTCCTGGGGTCCCCGAGCTCTCAGCCGGAGCTGCTGCGATGCCCAGCACCTCTTCCAGGGTGATGGAGGCCATCACGACCTCCACTGCTCAGGTGACGGCGGCAGTGAGAGGCAGCAGGAAGGCGTGGACGCCGTGGTCCCTGGGGGG
>NW_007866189.1:0-603 GCF_000696425.1 Galeopterus variegatus
TTAAATACCTTACATACTAGAAATTTTAATTTGTGCAACATTATAATATTTAGAAATTAGCAGCTATCATAATTATAAGCTAAAAGTTGATGATATGCATTTTATTACAACAGATGAAATAGTGTTATTCTTATAAATTATTTGAAAATGATTTAAGAAGCACAAGTATATTAATATCAAAATACTAACATAATAGGCAAACACAACTGCATGAAAAATATGACTTTATTAAGTAGGATATTTTTATAATATTTTAAATAATTCGCTTCAAATTTAACTGTGATATTGTCACTTATGTCCACTGAGTTTGCAATAAAAAAGATTGCTCCAGTTATTTAACAGGTAATGATATGACAGTAAAGTGAAGTAATCCTTATTTATCTCAGATGTGTTTCTGTCATAGCCATGACTAAAATTTCTTTATATCATCAGAAAAAATTGATCTTTTGTTTTTTTTTAAATCATTTTCCTACAGATCTGCCAGAACTGCTCCTGCAAAATGATCCATCCAAACTTTTTAAAAAATTGATTGCTGCAGAAGCATCACCACAATGAAAAAGGAAATCCACAATATGAAGCGAGCAAGTTCCACTCCTAGTTAGG
>NW_007866190.1:0-603 GCF_000696425.1 Galeopterus variegatus
AATGCATAAATCAGGATAATTAGGCCCACCTGGGGTCCTCAGGTCTGGAGTCAAGGACTGATCCCTCCTCCCACAAACAGGCATGCTGCCGCTGCCATGGAGTCCACCCAGGGTCCTGAGGTGTGAAGGCGGGACTGACCTCTACTCCTGCAATCAGGCAAGGTGCATGCCATAAACACCACTTCCATGTGGGTGGCCCACCACAGCCACTACTGTAGCCATGGCTGCTGCAAAAGTCACTAGACACCACAACCACCAAGCAGATGGCCTGCCAGCCACTTGAGTACTTTGACACAAGGAGAGTCACCAGCAGAGACCAAAGAAAAGGATATCTCTCTCCACAAAGCCCATTCCAGAGTGACAGAAGAAGCATCTGCTCTATAATAATGGGGCACCTGAACACATCTCTTTCAGCACTGGGCAGATCATCTAGGCAACAATTCAGTAGAGTAATCTTTACTCCTTCAGAAGGACAGAGAAATCTAGGGTTATCAGAGGTGGAAAGGGGGAGGGAAAGGGGGATGGGAAGAGATTGGAGAAGCGGCATAAAGAATAAATATGATTTATAAAAATATATATGCTAATAATATTGATTTGATCAAC
>NW_007866191.1:0-603 GCF_000696425.1 Galeopterus variegatus
GGCTTTAACATTTTAAAATGTTTTCTGGGGTTTAATATGCGAAAAGAAATACAATTTCTAGTTATTGTAGAGGGAGAAACAAACTCAAGCAGCTCTATAAATTTTCATGAATTAAAAATTTTTCTAACTATAAATAAATCCCTAGAGATTGTGGCTCCTGATTCCTGGGACTACAAATATAAAAATCTATGTTATAAAGTGACTAGATCTCATCAATTGTGGGTTCCAAAAATCCGTATTAGAGTTTAACTTGATGTAAACAAAAGTAGGAAAACCAAAGCAAAACTAGAAGCCAGCTTAAAATCTGTCTTTAGTTCCTTTCCTCCTCCTGTAAAAATGAATTGAAACATATATACATCACTTTTTGCTTGACCTCAGATTTCCAGAGCAGTGAGAGGGTAGAATATATTTACCATGCATGTTACTTTTAACATTAAGATGGTTGTATTTGCAGATAATGCCTTGGCTCTTAATGGTAAAGGCAAGTCTGCCAACCTAGTCAGGCATTCTTTCATAAAGAATAGTTTCCATGGAAACCCCATTGCAACCCACAAATTTCAAGTACTCTATGATCTGGCTAAATAAATAATGAAAAGCTGTCTT
>NW_007866192.1:0-603 GCF_000696425.1 Galeopterus variegatus
ACTCCCACTTATGAGTGAGGATATGTGGTATTTTCCCCTCTGTCTTTGGTTTATTTCACTTAATATAATTTTCTCAAAGCTCATCTTTGGTGTTCTTTTCCATGGCTAAGTAGTATTCCATAATGTATATATACCACATTTTCCTTATCTAGTTGTCCACTGATGGACATTTAGGTTGTTTCCATAATCTTGGCTATTGTAAATAGAGCTGCAATGAAAATGGAAGTGCTTCAACATGATGATTCCTTTGGGATGGATTCCATACCTAGAAGTGGGATTGCTAGATTGTATCGTAGTTCTATCTGTAGTTGTTTGAGAAACCTCCACACTGTTTTCCATAATGGCTGTACTGACTTACAATCCCACCAATGATGTAGGAGAGTTCCCTTTTCTCCACATCCTTGCCAGTATTTTTTATCCCCAGTATTTTTGATTATGGCCAGTCTAACTGGGCTGAGATGATATCTCAAGGCAGTTTTAATTTGCAATTTGGGATGATTAGGGATGTAGAGCATGTTTTAAAGTACCAGTTAGTCATTAGCATATCTTCCTTTGAAAAATGTCTATTAATCTCCTTTGCCCATTATTTAATTGGGTTATTTG
>NW_007866193.1:0-603 GCF_000696425.1 Galeopterus variegatus
ACTGCCCAGCCTGGTCTCACCCAGCCTCGAAGTGATCCCTGCCCCAGCTCTCTTCCAATGACAAGGGCCTGTGCCTTCAGGCTGCCTACCTTCCCAGACCCTGACAATCCTGTTCATCTCTCTGTCCATGCCAGCACGTTGGCAGCCTGACCCAGAAAGTGGGTGTCTCCTGGTTCCAGGATCTGGCTGGTCATGCTTTGCTTCTGGTTGAAGGAACTTGACTTGCTGGGCCAGGGGCAGTGGCTCTGGCCAGAGCTGCCTGTGTGGCCATCTGAAGCTGTGTGATGAGGCCTGCGTCCACATTCTTTCAGATCCGCCAGACTCTCCCCCACCCAGCACCTCCTGAAACACTGCAGGAGCCCATCCTCAATCATGCCACTACGAGCATGTTCTAACTATACCTGCCTATAATGCATCCAGGTTTTAGAATTTTCCTTATTCCAAAGTCAAGGTTTTTGAGCTTTATCCCATCAGCTGACTGGGAAAAAAAAATGGCAGAAATGTGACAAATGAATCAATCTTTCCACCTTGTTCAGGGAAGTTGCAATTCCAGCTGGCCCTGGTTTTGTTCCCTGGAAAATTAGATGTGATATCTGTTTGTGT
>NW_007866194.1:0-603 GCF_000696425.1 Galeopterus variegatus
ATCGCAACCCTCAGTGTCGCGCCCGTACTGGACCGGGACCGGCCACGGGATCACAACCCTCAGTGTTGCTCCTGCCCCTCGCTCAGCCAGTGAGCGCCGGTCTGTATGTGGGATCCAAACCCTTGGCGGGAGTGCCACCACGCTTCCCAAGCGGCGCACTACAGCAGTGCGCCACTGGGCCGGCCCAAGGGATTCGATATTCTTTACAAATAGATATATATTACATAAGGCAAAAAATCACTTCTCTCTGGGTAAGATACTGGGGTAGTAAAAGAGAAAGACCCTTGTTCTAATTGAGGGTAAATGGGAACTTACTATGTTCTGTGCGAAGAAACATTGTCTTGCGTCTGAAAGTTACTTTGCAACATGCTCAACACAGGATTTTTTATTTCTGTAATTTCTCTGATTATGTATTTTTTTTTCATATATGATTCATATCATGCCATTTCTCTGCTTAAAAAACTCTGGTGGTTTTAGCAGAACTTAACAAGGCCCCGAATGATGTGGTCGACCTGATTTCCTATGACTCTCTACCCATCTCTTCTTGAATCTTGATTGTTCAATGCCTTGATCATACCAGTCATATTTCAAGTGTTTAAACGC
>NW_007866195.1:0-603 GCF_000696425.1 Galeopterus variegatus
GGCCTTCCGACACCAGGTGTTTTCTTTCTTCCCTCCTAACCAAAGGTACGAAAATGAACACTCCCTTAAGAAAGACTTGGAAATTGAGGTCGAGGGCCTCCGAAGGACCCTGGACAACCTGACCATTGTCACGACGGACCTGGAACAGGAGGTAGAGGGAATGAGGAAAGAGCTCATCCTCATGAAGAAACACCATGAGCAGGTTAGACTCCACCAGGATCTCCTGGTTAAAGGAGAGCACAGTTTTAACCTTCACATTTCAGTGGGACACAATAGCTACAGAAGAAACCACCGCCTGGAGGCCAGTCTTATTTTCCTTCAACCTAAATAATCATAAAAACCATATAACTATCTAATTTTTCCAATTGCAAGATTATCTACTAAGATGCCAAGTACAACATCCAAAATGCGATCATAACTAACAATGACTTGGTGAGCAGTTTTGTTAACACACATGTTTACCTAGACTTTTTGTTAATATGATACTATGAGACTAAATGTGTGTGACTGAACTTCGTTGACACAATGTGCAGCCAACTGGGGGACAATAGAATAAAGAGTATCTGCTACAAACAGAGGTAAACATGAGTAGCAAAAATTAAG
>NW_007866196.1:0-603 GCF_000696425.1 Galeopterus variegatus
TACTGATGAGGCCTCTGAGACTCAAAGAAATGAGACAGACCGCCCAGAGTCACACAGCTAATAAGCGTTTCCTTGGGTGATCATAATTCCATTATTTTAAGGGTCTAAATACCATCGGAGACAGAGGGTCCGCCTACTCAGTGCTCAGGGTGGGTGGCCCCATGGCCTATCTCTCCTCTGCCCAGAGCTTGGTTGCCCTCCGGAACCAGGGAAAGGATCCTTCAGAGGTGAGGAGGCCCAGTGGCCACTCATAAAGGCCACAGCAGGAGGGGAGGCTCCCCGGGACATGTGGGGTCCGGCCTTCAGGGTCTGCGTCTGGTGCACACGCTGAAATGGGGTGTTTGCTGCGAGGTCTCCAGCGCTAGGAGCAGACGGCCCTGCCTGAGAAACTCCAGCCTGGCCTCCAGGACCACCAGTCCCTGTGGTCACGGAGCCTCTGCAGCTGTCCCTCCTATGGGCCCATGTGCTGGTGATGCCAACTGACCCGCTGTGGCACAAGAAATGCACATTCTGGGTAACTGCCCAGGGTCGATGCCACCGCAGGGAGACGGCGGCCAGCCTGGGGCAGGAGTAAACCTGGGCCACCCCTTTGGGGCCAGAAGC
>NW_007866197.1:0-603 GCF_000696425.1 Galeopterus variegatus
CCACCGAGCCGGCCCTTTATTTTGCTTTTTTGACTCACCTCTATTTGCAAAAATATTTCCAGATGGCTTTATGGCCTTTGTATTTATCATTGTCAGAGCTGCCATTCCATCAGCTGCAGTTCCCATAACCTTGCCCCTGAACTTGGCTGTTTAGGCCATTTACAGTTTTTCACATTGTGGCTTCTGCCATTATATATATTTTTGTGCTTAGAGCTTTTCCATTCTTTCTTTTTTTTTTTTTTAGTTTCGCCATTAAAAAAAAATTTTTTTTTTTATGGTACATTTTTTTTTTTTTTTTTCCTGACCGGTAAGGGGATCAGAACCCTCGGCACGGTGTTGGTGTGGTCTGCACCACGCTCAGCCAGCAAGCGCACCGGCCATCCCTATATAGGATCCAAACCCGCAGCCTTGGTGCTACCAGCGCTGCACTCTCCAGAGTGAGCCACGGGGACGGCCCTCATGGTACATTTTTATGGGGTAGTTTGTTGTTTCAATACATGCATATATTGTATACTCATCTAATCAGAATAGTTAGCATAGCTATCACTTAAACGTTTATCATTTCTTTGTGGTTATAACATTCAAGATCCTCTTTTCTGGCCA
>NW_007866198.1:0-603 GCF_000696425.1 Galeopterus variegatus
CAGGTACGTGAAAAAATGCTCAACATCACTAGTCATCAGGGAAATGCAAATTAAAACCACATTGACCCCAGTTAGACTGGCTATAATCAAAATGAATGAGAATAACACATGCTGGTGAGGGTGTAGAGAGAAGGGAATGTTCCTGCACTGCTGGTAGGACTGTAAATTAGGACAACTACTATGGAAAACAGTTTGGAGGTTTCTCAAACAACTACAGACAGATCTTCCATATGATCCAGCAATCCCACTTCTGGATATATACTCAGAGGAATGGAAATCATCATGTCAAAGGGATACCTGCACTCCCATGTTCATTGCAGCTCTGTTTACAACCAGCCAAGACATGGAACCAACCTAAATGTCCATCGATGGATTATTGGATAAGGAAAATGTGTTATATATAGACCATGGAATACTACTCTGCCATAAAAATGAATGAAATTCTCCCATTTGCAACAACATGGAGGAGCTTGGAGAAACTTATGTTGAGTGAAATAAGCAAAGCACAGAGGGATAAATGCCGCAGGTGCTCACTCATAAGTGGGAGCTAAGAGAGAAAGAAGGAAAGAAAGACCACAGTAGTGCATTGGACTTGCAGAGGGA
>NW_007866199.1:0-603 GCF_000696425.1 Galeopterus variegatus
GCTCTCTTCCCCTGTCTCTTTCAAAAGGGGACCAGAGGGAAAGAGGAATCCCAGGCCATTTGCTTGCCCACTGAAAAGAACGAGGCTAGGGCTGTATGGTTCGGCTGCTGGCGGCAGACCAGACAGAGTGGTGCCCCATGTGAAGAGTTTTTTAAAAACTTGTGTATGAAAGAAAAATGAGCGAGTGAGGCCCCCGGATGCTTGGTCCTGAAAGAAGGTTGACGAAGGGTGATCAACCAGCAGAGTGGCCCCCGCAACCACGGTAGTTGCCGTGAAGTAATCTGCCTGCGTCTCGGGGTGAGTACCATAACAGGGGGAAGTCCCTGCACTTCTCTGCCCTGTGCTCTCTTTGTCCCTTCCTCACAGGGCAACATGGGACGCATGTATGGAAAGAGTGATGAGACAGCTTGCAAGGCTCTAAAGTACATGTTAAAAAGCAAAGGCTTAGAAATATCTGACTCCACGGCCGCCGATGCCTGGCATCATGTAGTGAAGGTTGCCCCTTGGGTACCTTTGTCCGACTTGTTCTCGTATGAGACTTGGGACCAGGTGCAGACCTTGGCCAGAAAGAACAAGATTAGTCATGGGCTAGACCCCCCCCCC
>NW_007866200.1:0-603 GCF_000696425.1 Galeopterus variegatus
TCATAACTCTTATATAAACATAAAATGAACACTTGGCAAAGATTGTAAATTAAATCATGAATTAGTGACGGAACCATTAAGGTGCTAAAACTGATTCAAATGCAGCTTTGACTTACAGAAATTTTTATTTCCTATTGGGTAAAACCTATTTCCGTTGTCATGGTCAGGAAAGATTTGCATAGCTATAGACTGGAAATATTTGCATTACGTTCAATCTACAAGTTAATTTCTATATCTACAAAGTTGGAAAATAACCTAGTCAAAGAAAGCCAAAGGCAGAAATATTCTAAGTGGGTGGGCTAGACAGAATATCCACTAATATTTTTTTACCCATTTCAAAAATTTTCACAAGTTTTCACAAAAGAATAAGGATGGTATAAGTTCACAAAAGCAAAGAAAGTTAAAGAGAACACAACAGCCAACGAGTGATAGAAAAAATTGGAAAAGTGTTTGGATGAGTGGTAATAGACTTAGCGGAAAAAGAAAATAGAAACTCAAGTGTCACAAAAGGTTATGACAATGAGAAACAATCCAATTTACCCACAAAATCCCTGAGAGTCTCAATGCCCCAGAGGCAGGGGAGAAGACTGAAAGCAGAAGGAT
>NW_007866201.1:0-603 GCF_000696425.1 Galeopterus variegatus
AGTTCCATGAAGACTGACCAGCTCTCTGCAGGTGCTATCAGACTGTGCCTCACCTTGAACTGGCTTGCACAAATGACTTATTGCCTGAGAAGAAGCTTCCCTGAAGCTGCAGGTTGAGACATCTTCCAGAACCAAGGGTACAGGGGACCTAATGCTCCTGGAGCCATTCCTGAGCAATGGGAAGAGGATGGATCTGTGTTTCTCCTTTTCATTGCCTGGGTGCCCGGCTGTGACATTTATTTCATTAGAACTCCTCATACAGTCCTGGTAGGGTTTACCCTTGTAGCCCATCATGGTGACTAAGTCAGTAGTAAACCCTTATGTTGGCTTCCCTTCCTTCCTAGTTTCAATCCCTGCCACGTCCCCCTGCTCCCTGGGATCATGCGTCCCCAAAACTACCAGCTCACAAGTCTTTTCCCAAAGGCTTCTCTTTTGGAAGAACTGATAATAAGACAGCTTGATTTACTATTTCTTATTATCCCATTTACTGTCTCTATTAGCTTGTAAGTTAGCACATTCTTTTATTATTATTATAGAAGTTACTATAGAGAGTGCAGCATGCATTCTTGATTAATTAAGGTCTCATTGTCATATCCTGGTCAA
>NW_007866202.1:0-603 GCF_000696425.1 Galeopterus variegatus
CCCTTTTTTATTTTTTTTAACTGCTTGGCCACACCAGTCTATGTGTCATCTAAGAAGTGGTCTCAAGCTGGGAATCAGAGGCAAAGTCTTTGTTTGAAGGAGACTTGAAGCAAAGAGGCTGAAAGGGAGAGAGTTCAAGTGGGAGTACTTCTCTTTGTCACTTGACATCAGGGCTGAATTGGAGGGGATTGGCATTTGTACAAAGCACACTGGATGCAAAATGAGATGGGATTTGGAAGCCTACAAAGAGAGAAAGATTAAGCAGGTTGGTGCCTCACGGACACTCTGTCTATAGACAGAGGGTTATAGCTCTATCTAAATACAGTGGTTTGTCTTCAAGTTCTTATAATTGGACCTTTATTCCCTCTTTCTCTTGACATCTGAGTTAGCGAATGGGAAAGCACTAGGAGCTGGCACCCATTGCAAAGAGCTAAGTATAAGCTTTGCAAGTGTGAATCACTGGATTGTAAATTCCTTCACACACATGGAAAGCATTCTGGAGCATTGGAACTGTGGGCTGAGTGGCAGGCTGCTTTCCTGTGCATCCCGACTCTCCCATGCCCTCAGCTGCTGTTGACAAGCAGCTGTTTCTGCTAGCCCTCC
>NW_007866203.1:0-603 GCF_000696425.1 Galeopterus variegatus
CCACCCTGGACAAGCCAGCCCCCAGCCAAACCCAGAGGCTTACTGCAGGCATGTGACTGAGTCTGGCAGAGACCAGAAGAATCACCAGCTGAGCCCAGCCCAAATTGCTGGCTCACAAAATTATGAGCTGCATAATTGGTTTTGGGTGGTTTGCTGCACAGCAAAAGCTAACTGATACAGAGGCTACTGAGGTTGTCCAGGCCAAAGACGAGGGTGACTTGGCCCAAGATAGTAGTGATGGTTGGAGAGACGTAACATGATTTGGCATATGTTTTGAAGTTAGTGTTAACAAGATTTGATGATTGATTATGAGAGTGAAGGAAAGAAAAGAAAAATAGCATTTCAAATGAAGAAAGCAAAAGCTAATGAAAACATAGTTTTTTTAGGTTGACAGCTGGAGAGTCAGTCCTAAGTAATTTTCTAATTTGCTGATTTTCCATAGGCGTAAACCAAGATAGAAGTACAATTTCAAACATATCCACTGAGTATCTACTATCTGCTAGGGCTTGGGGATAATAATAATGTTAATGGTTAATACTTATATAGTACATTCCATGTGTTAGGCTCTGTAATAAGAAATTTGCATTTGACTCATTGAATACT
>NW_007866204.1:0-603 GCF_000696425.1 Galeopterus variegatus
TCTGATAGGAGACGGGAGGGTGTGGTCTGTTGGCTCCTGGGGTTCTGGGGAGAGTTGCCACATTTAGCAAATAAAAATGCAAGTCACTCAGTGACATTTGAATTGAATTTCAGATAAACAATAAATAATTTGGGGGGGGGTCTGACTATGTCTCATGCAATATTTGGGACTTCCTTATACTATGAAAGTATTCACTGTTTATCTGAAATTCAGATGTAACGGGGCATCCTGCACTGAACTGGCAACCCTGGCACAGGTGAAGCTGGTGACTGTCTAATGCTCAAGGAGGCTTCACTGCAGCGACAGGAGCTGGACTCAGCTGTGCTCTGGGCTCTGCCAGTTCTCCAAAATCAGCCTCGCCGTCCACACCTGAGGCGACGGGTAGGCAATGTGGGCAGAATCTGACCAGCCATGTTTTCTTTGGCTGGCACTATTTTAATTAAACATTTTTTGCAATCAATTTTTAAAAATCAGGAGCTTTCACGTACATATGTAAATCTCTGGCTTTCGTTAAAAAGATCAGCTCTACAGTGCGCCGCTTAGGAGCATGGCGGCGCTCCCGCCGAGGGTTCAGATCCCACATACAGACCGGTTCCCGCTCAC
>NW_007866205.1:0-603 GCF_000696425.1 Galeopterus variegatus
AACTTAATAGTGAATGTTTTAATGTGTGAAGATCATAGAACTGGGGAGTTGGCCAATATCCTGCAGCTACTGAGGAACTAAAGTACTACCAGAGCTCAGCCCTTTTGCCTCCTGATCAAGAATCTGCTCTGTCATACCATGCTGTCTTTTTCCAATGATGTGTAAAACTACAAATGTTTTAATGATACGAATATTTTTTTTCTAATATGTTTGAGTATGTTGGTTTCCTTCTTTGGCTTCTGAGAACCATGAAAAAACATGTTACAGAGGGTCATAAATATTTCTTTCTGAAGTCTAGAATTTGCTTAACTTTTTGTGGGCATAAGCACAGCAAACATTTCTGGGAACAAATTGAAAACCATCTTATTGTCTCATAAATGTTTTACTTACTCATAAATGTTTTGTTGTCTTTAAAATTATATTGACCAAGTCATTCAGGCCTTGTCCCTTTACTCCTGTTCAAGTTCATTTGTTCATTCATTCATAACTCTGCCCATGCCCTTAAGAACAGATAGTTTAGAGGGGGACATTGATAAGTACACAGTTATAAAACAACATGACAAATGCTAAAATGAGGGTAAATGTGGGTGCATTGGATGCTCA
>NW_007866206.1:0-603 GCF_000696425.1 Galeopterus variegatus
CGCTGTGAGCACACCAGTCATCCCTATATAGGATCCAAACCCACGGCAGGAGCACTGCTGCACTCCCAGCGCCGCACTCTCCCGAGTGCGCCACTGGGCTCGGCCCTCCTACTTCCCTCTTACAGGGACCTGCAAGATTACCTTGGGCCCATCTAGACAATCTAGATCACGTCCCCATCTCAAAATCTTTCACTAAATCACATCTGCAAAGTTCCTTTTACCATGTAACCTAGCATGGTCACAGGTTCGGGGGACTCGGATGTGCATTTCTTTATGGGGCTACTCTATGGCCACCACAGTGCTCTGTGAACAACCAAGAGTGCTCCCCTGCAGGGGGCCTGAACGGGCGGCTCCCTTCCCCACCTCTTCTCCCTGCAGTGAGTCACATGACCAGCACCCTCTCCTCATCCTGGTGTCTGCTCAAAGGTGACCTCCTCAGAGAAACCCCCCATCAGTGACTATGTCCTTCCTGGGCTTTTGTCTCCTTTAAAACACTTGCATTGGGCCGACCCAGTGGCACACTCGGGAGAGTGCAGCGCTGGGAGTGCAGCGCCGTTCCTGCTGCGGGTTCGGATCCTATATAGGAATGGACGGTGCGCTCAC
>NW_007866207.1:0-603 GCF_000696425.1 Galeopterus variegatus
AAAGAAGGTAGGAGACCACTCTAGTGGTACCCCTAACAATAATTTTAGCAATAACTTAGTGGGGGGATGGAGGAGGTAGGTAAGGCAAAGTGGGGTGAGAGTGGTAGGCACAACCAGTGTATCTTAATCTTGGGAGGTGGTATTATTTGAAAAGATAAGATAAAATATTATAATAGAATTTAATGTTTGGAAAGCAAAAACAATACTCACTTAAAATATTTTGCACATGAAAGAGTTCATGAGATTTTCAAAATCAGGAATGTGTACAATAAATTGAGAACTCTCCTAAAGAAAGTATAAGGTATTTAAGACCAGGACCCTGGCAGTGTAGAGTTGCCATTAAGACCAGGACCCTGGCAGTGTAGAGTTGCCACATCCAGCAAACTGGCCACCGATTCCTGTGCAGGTAATTAGGGTCATGTCCGAAAATAGTTATTCTTTCCTCTTCCCTGGTAAAGCTGTCAACAGAATGGGTCTCCTCTTGGGCCAAACTTAATGAAAAACTACAGAAGGAGAGGAAGACTCTAATCCCTGTTGACAGCTGTCAGCAATTTCTTCATGTGAAGAAAGAAATGGAGGAGAATAAATAGTTGGTCTTATTAC
>NW_007866208.1:0-603 GCF_000696425.1 Galeopterus variegatus
AGAGGCCCTGCTTACAATTCTTTTATGCACACATTCTTCATGTCAATGCCCTGGCTGTACCTTTGCTAATGGTTAGAGAAAATTAATAAAATGTGCTCTCATTTCAATATTTTTGTAATAAGCTCTGCAAGTGACTAAGGGAAAAATGATTCCTTGCTGTGAGCCATCCTGCTATAGAGAATGGCATGGGAGCCTGAGTGATACTCCTTGTTCTGCAGGCTACCAGGGTGTCCCCTGTGTGTGGCACGGCTCCGTGGAATTTCTTGTTTGTTCACCTTTGGTTGCTTGACAAGGCTTCCCAGAATTAAACAGCCTAAACTTTTGGCTTGGTATGGCTTTGAGAAATTCCCTGGAGTTTCTCAAAGGACATGTTAAAATACATCAGAATTAACTAGTTTATTTAAAGGGCATTGTCAGTATTAAAGGTGTTTTTGATACATATTCCTGGTATGGGTTGGCTCAATTTAATTTTGTTATTAATCTTTTTTGTTAGTGATGTGTGCACGGACCCATTGTGGCTGTGGTCATGCTTTTGTACATGCGGAATGAAGTTATTATGTTGGATTTCTATCCACATCCCCCAGGGAGGTGGTGGGTCCGAGT
>NW_007866209.1:0-603 GCF_000696425.1 Galeopterus variegatus
TCATGGTGTAATTTAATTGCCAATATAGCAGGATTGGGAGGTCCTTTAAGAGGTGCTTAGGGTCAAGATGGATTTCTCAGGAGACTGGATTAGTTCTCATAGGAACAGATTAGTTTCATGACAGCAGGTTATTATAAAGCATGTCTGCCTCCTTTGTCCCTTCCCTCTCGCACACACTCCTGCCATGTGATGCCACCCAACATGTTATGATACAGTCAGGGGCCCTCACCAGACATCAGCACCATGCTTCTTAGACTCCCATCTTCCAGAATCATGAGCCAAAATAAACCACTTTTCTTTATAAATCATCCAATCTCAAGTATTATTATATCAACACAAAATGGACTAAGAAAGCAGGCGATTTTAATTTTTCAATTACTTAGAGATAAAAAAAAAAATCAAAGTATTTGGTACCAAGAAATATAAACTAAAGTTCAAAATTTCTTTAAGCTTTATTGGCATTTAAAAAAATTACTTTAAAATAGTATAATGCAGGGCTGGCCAGTCAGCTCAGTTGGATAGAATGTGATATTATAACACCAAGGTCAAGGGTTCAGATACTCCTACCAGCAGCAAAAAAAAAAAAAAAAAAAAAAAAAAAAA
>NW_007866210.1:0-603 GCF_000696425.1 Galeopterus variegatus
TGGAAAGCCCCTACTTGCTTGCTTATATAAATTGCTGTGTAATGGCAATAAAGTGGAACTGCTCTGACAGAACCCCTGCTGCGTCTGAGTGTCTCTTTCACGGGGCTGTGTTGGCAGGCAGCAGGCTCACTTTTCCCCGAGATCACTCCGTCCCAACACCAGGGGTGATCCTGTCGGCTCCTTCTCCTTCTGGGTGTGCAGGAGGACCCCAGGCACACCCCTGCAACTTGGCTTAGAAAAGATTGCTTAGGACACAAAAGTAAAAGCAATAAAAAATAGTAATCTTGACTTCACTTTCAAAAAGAAATATACAAATGTTCATTCAATTAACTATAAAAAGATATTCAGTGTTTTTAGTTTTAAAGAAAATGCAAATTTAACCACAATAAATTACACATATAGATATAATCAAATGGCTTAAATTAAGAATATGGCAATATCAAGTGTTAGAATAAAGGAGAAAAACGTGAACTCTTATTTACACTGCTATTGGAAATGTAAAATTACATAACCACTTTGGGAAACAGTTTGGCACTTTCTTCTTAAATTAAACATTTACCTGCCCTATGACTCAGCAATTCCACTCAGCTGTTTACTCAAGAG
>NW_007866211.1:0-603 GCF_000696425.1 Galeopterus variegatus
TTCCACAAAGTTAAAAACTTCAGATTTCCAAATACATGGTTGAGAAAATGACAACGCCAGCCCCTGACTGGGAGAATACGGTTGAAAATCATATATCAGATAAAGGACTATCCAGAACATAGAAAACATCACAAAAGTCCATAAGAAGAAAACAGACACTCCAATAAAGAAGCAGGCAAAAGATTTGAATAAACACTCCACGACAGAAGATATACAAATGTCAAATAAGCACATGGAAACATGCTCAACAACATTAATCATCAGGGAAACTTAAATGAAAACTACAATGACATACCACTACGCTCTTGTGAGAATGGCCAAAATTAAAAAGACTAACCATACTAAGCACTGGCAAGGTTGTGGATGATGAAACTCTCATACACTGCTGGTGGCAATGAAAAATGGAACAACCACTTTGGAAACAGTTCGGCAGTTTCTTACAATATTAATCCTACACCCATATGATCAGCCTTTGCAGTCCTAAGAATTTACCCTGGACAAAGAAAGTATATTTTCATGAAAAGACTCATTTTCAAAGGGTATATAGCAGCTTTATTTATAAGACCCCCAAATCGGAAACAGCCCAAATATCCAACAATAGGG
>NW_007866212.1:0-603 GCF_000696425.1 Galeopterus variegatus
AAACTTTTAGCCAGATTTCAGAGAAGTCTGTTGACTATTTCTTTTTTGTTTGTTTGTTTTGGCAGCTGGACATTATGGGCATCCAAGCTAACTAGCCCTCTGTTGAATATTTCTTTCTTTCTTTTTTTTTTTTAAATGCAGCTGGCTGGTATGGAGATCCATACCCTTGACTTTGGTGTTATAAGGTGGTGCTCTAACTGACTAAGCTAACCAGCCAGCAGCCCCTGTTGAATATTTAATATCAGATTTTTTTTTATCATTTTCTCAATTGTCTTTTTTTTCTTAACTTTGTTTGAATTGGGATCCAAATGAGAAATTCAAATAAGGTCCATAAGTTGCAAGTGATTATCTCAAGTCTTGTACATTCCCCTTCTATGTCCCTTGGTTTTGTTTTGCTTTATTTCCTTACAATTTCCTTAGAACAAACTAGGTCATTTGTCCTATTGAGCTTCTCACAGTCTGGATTTTGCTGATTGTACCTTCATGGTGTGTTTTTTTTTTTTGGCAGTTACAAGCATCTGAACCCTTGACCTTGGTGTTATCAACACTATGCTCTAAGCAACTGAGCTAACTGGCCAGCCTCTCATGGTGTTTTTTTTTTTT
>NW_007866213.1:0-603 GCF_000696425.1 Galeopterus variegatus
GGGGGGGGGGGGGGGGTAGGGGGGGTTTAGAGAGAAAATGGGGTAAAATCAAAGTGCATGTAATGAACATGCTGAACAATGAGATGGTAAGGTAGTACCTACCTCATCCCTCAACTAGGCCAAGTGATCACAATCTACAACTAAGGGAAAAGTATTTATAAAAATTATTTATCAAAACTAAAAGAGTTGCAAGTGATTGCCTCTGGAGAAGAAGAGGTAGGGAAAGGAAGGGAAAGAGCATGACTGCTATTTTTTGTTATAAGCTGTGCCCCCTGCCCCACTCCCAAATAGCTGGTTGCTTCCATAATATCAATTCTTGTTTTCTTCCTTCCTTACTAACAGAATCATATGCACGTGTTGATCGGAAAAAAACAAAAATATTTTTTAAAATTTCCTAACTTTTTTCAGATGGGCATAGCTAACAAGATGGAAGGATTTAGGACAAGCTGTTGTAAGCTTACCCCACAGAGACACCCTGTTCCTGACCCTTGGAAGTCGGATGTGATGGCTAAAAATCCAGCAACTATCTTGGATCATGAGACAAACTCAGGATAGGAGACAAAAATGACTGATACAAAAGAGAGAGTACATGAGTGCAATAAC
>NW_007866214.1:0-603 GCF_000696425.1 Galeopterus variegatus
AACACTGTCACCTGCATCACTGCTGCTGGATTGGATGTCTTGATGCCACTCTTTTCACAGCAGCTTTCACATTATCCTTGCTGCTTTGGGTCCCTAGATTCCCAAAGGGGATCTTTTGGCTGCATCTGATTGGCAGAGATTGGGTCACACGCCTGTGCTTAGCTGCAAAAGAGGCTGGGAAATCAAGTTCAGTGTTCTACCTTAGAAGATGAAGTCCCTGAATAAAGGAACAGTGTTCAAAAGTGTTGGGTGCTACCCAAGGCCGGCCTGTGTCTCACTTGGGACAGTGGTGCTGAAAAGTGTTGGGTGCTACCCAAGGCCGGCCTGTGTCTCACTTGGGACAGTGGTGCTGAAAAGTGTTGGGTGCCTAGTATCCCTACAACGTAGCTTAAGAGCATCTTGTGAGGACATACAAATGATATAATGTATGTTAAGCACTTACCATCGTGTCTGGCACAATAAGCAAGCGGTAAATGCAAACATTATTAATATGAACTATTAATAACAGATGTGGAAATGTCCAGGAGAAGAAGCATGCTGTCAGTGGGGCTTTAAGAGCAGAGGCTGACAAAAGAGCCTCTGAGGGAGAGGAGTATCCCAGGC
>NW_007866215.1:0-603 GCF_000696425.1 Galeopterus variegatus
CCATCAGAACTACATCCATGACAACCAATTAAACCATCAATCCATTATTCCATGAATAGATAACCCCAATGATGTAAGTGAAGTCCTTGCAATCCAATCACCTCCTAAGGGCCCCACTTTTCGCATACCACAGTTGGATTTCCCATCCTCTTAACATTGTCACAATGAAGATCAAGTTTCTGATACATGAACTTTTGGGGGCCACAACTGACCCATAGCAAAGGCAAATCAGGGCTTTTTTTTTTTTTTTTTTGGAAAGCCAGTAGTTAGACATTTACCAGCATAACACCCTATTCCAAGAAAACTCATATCCATTTGCAATGTATTTATTCCCTGGAAGATTAATTGCTCTTCACATATGCAGGCCCATCTCTCAATTATATGACATGAACTTCTTGAGGGGAGCCTTCATTCTCTATCTCTTTAACACCTCGAGAGCCCCAGGGCTGAGGAACTAGAAGGCTTCAGTGAGCACCTGGTTGACGGATGGCGGCACAGCCAATGTGTGCTGACCCCCCAATGACGTCGTGTGAACTCACTCGCTCATAGATCCCTTCTCCCCTGCTGTGTCCACCTATGCCTGAACTTTGGTGAGTTAATATG
>NW_007866216.1:0-603 GCF_000696425.1 Galeopterus variegatus
AAGTTAAGTGAAATAAAGGGGAAGCAAGCGCGGAGGAAGCCTCCTCCAACAGGACCTGCCCCGGGGCTGCAGTTTGGCCTACGGTGGGTGGCGGTGCCACCATCCTCCAGCTGGCCAGTCCCTGGAAACCAACCTCCTTTCTTTTTATTTCTTAAAGGGAAGGGGGACAGGGCCTCGGTGTCGACTGCAAACTTCCCGCCCTGGCTTCTGTCTGCAGAGTGGCAGATTGTCAGCTGTGAGGATGAAAGAATATCAGTGTGGCTCCTAAAAATCAAGTCCTTGTTATCATCACTTCGTTGATTAGAAAGAACGTTTTCCCCCTCGCTTACTGTTAGACATGCTGAGACGCGTGTGTCTAGCTCAGGGCCATAGCTCTGTTTCTCCGCAGCCGGCCGGGAGCCCCTCCTCGCCCCCCTGGCTGGCCTGTCCTCTTGACTGCAGCTCTGGGAACCTCATTCCGGATGCCCCGGAATTCCTGGAGAGAGCAGCGCAGAACCGTGCATCTGTGCCTCAGCACTGGCGCCAACCCCACATGGCCTGCGGGAGGCGAGGCCTTTCCAGCGCTCTCCCCTTTGTTCCTTTTCTGGACAAGAGGAACCGATG
>NW_007866217.1:0-603 GCF_000696425.1 Galeopterus variegatus
ATATATGCAACACATGATGAATATCAATCCCTTTAGAAAGTTTTCTTGGCACTCATCAGTATTCCTGCAACACTTTTTTTTTTCTTTTCTTACATATAGGAAAGGTGAAAATGCTCACAGATAAGCCAAAGTATAAGAAGACTCATGTTATAATTGTCTGATACAGAAAACTTTCATTATGAAAAGAAAAATGCCCAGACCTTAAAATGTGTGCCATGGAACCAGGGGTAGAAAAATCAAGGGCTTGAACAATTAATGTCATCTTAAACTTTGATTTTCAGATGCTTACATGCATGTGCATGTGCAATGCTTACATGCATGTGCACACACACACACAGTAATTAGGCCTATTTTGATTTTCTAGGTACCTACTGATGAAGGAAGTTTAATTGAAGGGAAGCATGTCAGTGTACACAGAACAAACTCTTTATAAAATACTGAATATATCCTAGAAATCATTCTGCAACAGGTACAATATACTAGTCAGAACCTAGACTGAGTTACAGGACGTGGTGGAAATGAGAATCAACAGACAATTAAAACAATATTAGGACACAAATCAAGTCTCAACAAATTCAAAAAAATTGGAATTATCCCGTGTAT
>NW_007866218.1:0-603 GCF_000696425.1 Galeopterus variegatus
ATGATTATACAATTATATACACAATTGTAAATGTGCAATACATATATAACATTTACCAATAGTACTTATTAAAAATGCAGTAATTATAGCATTGTAAGCATTTACCATGTAAGCATTTTTACTCTATAATGGAAGATTTCTATCTATTTTTAAAGAAACATTATCATGAAATTGCCAATTTCAATCACAAATATCATGGACTTTGATGTGTATTTGCTTTTAGTGTATTATTTATTTGTTTTTCTTCCTTTTTTTTTTGTTATCTTGTTTAAGGTCAAATTTACAGAGAATTTATATTATCTATGTTTTCTTCCTGACTTACTACACTTGATCGTAGCCAAAAGGCCAAGAAGTGATTCTTTCTGGCTTAAACACATAAACCTTTAAGGTACAAACATAAAAAAATCACTTATTTTCTCTTTTCAACCAGATGACTGACTAAAGGCACTAGTTTTGTTTTTTAAGTTAAAAAATGCTTTGTTGACTACACATAAAATATTATAAATACAGTACTGTAAGTATTCAAAGACACACTGGACATCATTCTAAATTTAAAACATGCTCAATATAAAACAAGTCAAAGGGACATAATGGTATAAAATG
>NW_007866219.1:0-603 GCF_000696425.1 Galeopterus variegatus
GTGGGGAAGAAAGGGTCTGATGGATGCTGGTTGTATCCTATTGATTTCTTCTTTCCTTACTACTGGGGCCCTGAAGGATACTGTAGGTCAGTGGGGGGGAAACTAAGGGTGAAATTATTTACATATGCTGGGCACCGTTAGAAGCTTTGCCTTTAAACATTGAATTTCTCAATCTGATTAACAAGAACCAGGGATTAAAGAGCAGGTGCTTGACTCTTCCCTCAGAGTTCGCTGAGTTCTTTCTCCGTCACCCAAACTTTACTCTCCCTGTTGAGTGGCTGAGACGATTTGGCTTTGTGCACTATAAAGCACTACGTGAATGTTGTTAGAGTGGTCATTACATGAGGTAGCATACCAGAGCCAATTCATTAGGCAGCGTGTACTGCTAGTACCGAGGACAAAAATCCCAGTGAAGACTGAAGTTATGCAGTAGAAATGTGATACCTATGACCCAGTACACCAGCCTGGAATCAAAGATTAAAATTTCTGCAACAGGATCAATTCTTCCTTCTTAAGTGTTCACCTTAATTAAACCCATATCATTCCAGAAGTCTCTGGAGGAGTTTCTCTTGGCTGCCATGTCCTGCTTTCCATCGATATGAT
>NW_007866220.1:0-603 GCF_000696425.1 Galeopterus variegatus
GCTAATCTTTTCCAAAATTTAGTCCCATCGTACAATTAAGGGACCATAATAAAAAGAGGATTGGGCACAGTTAGTTTTGCAAAAAACATAAAGGGAGAATAATTTTGTCTTGTGTGTAGTGAGATTTCTTTAGATTATGAAAGCAAAGAATGCTTTGGTCATACTTACCGAAGTGTTCAAACTCCAGAGCAGAGCATGATCAATCTATAGACATGGAATCACATACCTCCCTAAAGTTGACTGTGCATTAACCAAGGCAAGGAAATACGGAACGATTTTGTGCCCTTAGCATAGTGTAGAATTAGTACAAAACATGAAGGAGTGTCTGGGGAGGGGCCTGAGCAGTGCTTCTAGTGACTTCTGTTGAAATGCACCCCAAAGGACAGACAAAATGGGCTCACTGTGGATAAAAGTGACATTCAAATGTTTTAACAAAACCAAATGGCCACAGTGAAGTAAAGGGCAGACAAATATTTCTCAGCCTGCTAGTATATATCTTACCAACTGTCATGAAGTTTTCTTTTTTGTAACTAAGTTTAAATGCAGCTCTAAAAACATAAGGCCAAATCAGCTATACCTGGGAATTCTGCATTGACCTTCCAC
>NW_007866221.1:0-603 GCF_000696425.1 Galeopterus variegatus
TTAAACTGCTAACTCTTTAGCAGAAGGCCAAAAGCTGGCTGTCTTCTCTGTGATAGGGTGTCGTAAGTCCTGTTCCTGCTTGTTCTGCCCTTCCTTCAAGCAGACATTATTACTAGTGAGCTAAAGGAACAAAAGCATGAAAAAAAAAATTGCGACACTAAATGTGTCAAAGATGAGTGAAAGCTATGGAAAACAGTCTGTGGTAAAAAATCACTTGGTCATTGGGTCCCAAAGGGATATAGAGA
This sequence comes from Galeopterus variegatus, assembly GCF_000696425.1. Taxonomy (NCBI): domain Eukaryota; kingdom Metazoa; phylum Chordata; class Mammalia; order Dermoptera; family Cynocephalidae; genus Galeopterus; species Galeopterus variegatus. The sequence goes on from NW_007866221.1 coordinate 246, forward strand.
GAAGACTTTTGTTTTTTCATTTTGTTTGCTGTTTGGATTTAGTTTTGTTTTTTATGATGATAGTGGTAAGGGAGTATGAAAGACCAGAATTGGCTGGTGAAATGTCCTGGGATCTTTTATTCCAGAGTGTAAGAAACTCAGAAAAATGTCAGAAAGGGGGAAGTGCCTGAAATAAAGGGCTAGGAAAATAAATAAACAAACCAGTTATTATAGTGGCCTAGTCTTACGACAGTGAAGTCAAGAAGACTCACACTATTTTTTAGATTAAGGAAATAATATCAGTTGGCTGACTTAATACAACTGTTTGAACCCCTGCCTATTAAAATTTCCCCAAAGAGCTATAGATTCATAATTTTCT
>NW_007866222.1:0-603 GCF_000696425.1 Galeopterus variegatus
ATGAGATTCCCTCTCTTGCATATCAGATCTATTTTAACAATTAATATCCTATAGAAAGAATTGTGGAACATAAGAGTTGGAGGAATTCTTAGAGTCAGGGCATCTAGCAGAGGAAGAGTGAGAACAGACATATGAGGAATCTTCAAAACGTTTGTGGAAGGATTTGTATATTTTTTAATTCAATTATTCCATGAACTTTTTGAAATACCCTCATATTTGCCTTGATCTTCAAACTTATTGGAGGTCTCAAATTTTGATGGGGTGGGTAAAGATGAGACTAATGCCTTGTGATAAATGTTGGTCCTATCTGGAATTCACAGTGGTCCCATGCTAGTAACCTAAAGGTAGAGGCTGGATCCTAGGGGGAGGCAGCACAAAATGTGAAAACTCCCAATCCCTCTGAGCTCTCTTTTGAGGCTGTCTGTTACACCCTATCACACAATACAGGGATTCCTTGCCCAGCATCCCATATTGTGTGAACCTAGCCTTGACTGTATTTCTAGTGGTGGAGTGCTCATTATTTTAAAGTGACTCACCACGATGTTGGGCAGCTCCAAGTTTCTGGAAGGTTTTTCTTGTACAAGGCTGAAATCTTTCTCTCTT
>NW_007866223.1:0-603 GCF_000696425.1 Galeopterus variegatus
AGATGGCAAATAAGCACATGAAAAGATGCTCCACATCATATGTCATCAGGGAAATGCAAATTAAAAATACACCACAAGATAGCACTACATACTTGTTAGAATGGCCAAAATCCAGAACACTGACAACACCAAATGCTGGTGAGGATGTGGAGCAAGAGGAACGCTCATTCATTGCCAGTGGGAATGCAAAGTGGCACAGCTGCTTTGGAAGACAGCTTGGTGGTTTTTCACAAAACTAAACATGCTCTTATGATAAAACCCAGCATTCGGACTCCCTGGTACTTACCCAAAGGAACTGAAAACTTATGCCCACACAAAAATCTACACAGGGATGTTTATAGAAGCTTTATTCATAATCGCCAAAATTTGGAAGCAATCAAGATATTTTTCAGTAGGTGAATGGATAAATAAGCTGTAGTATATTCACACATTTGAATATTATTCAGCACTAAAAAGAAATGTGCTAGTTTTTTATCCCAAGATGGCCAACTGGAGAGGTCTGGCACTAGTGCCCTCCCCACAAAAAGAGACCAAAACTGCAGACAAACAAATATATTTTGACTTGAACTTGAGGAAATACCGTGCAGAGCACCAGGAGAGTGC
>NW_007866224.1:0-603 GCF_000696425.1 Galeopterus variegatus
TAGTGTTAAGTATATTCACATCGTTATGTAACAGACCCCCAGAACTTTTTCATCTTGCAAATCTGAAATAGCTATTTTCCTTTTTTATCTCTCTCCAGCTCCTGGTAAACACTAATCTATTTTCTGTTTCTATGGATTTGTCTACTTCAGATATCTCATATAAATGGAATCATAAATATTTGTCTTTTTGTGATTGGTTTATTTCACTTAGCATAATATCTTTAAGATTCATCCATGTTGTACCACGTGACAGGATTTCCTTCCTTTTAAAGGCTGAATAATATTTGTTTATATGTATTTACCACATTTTGTTTATCCATTCATCTGTCAGTTGTCGATATTGGGTTGTTCTACCTCTTGCTTATTGTGAATAGTGCTGCTTTGAACATAAGTGTGCAAATATCTCTTCATGACCCTGCTTTCAATTTTTTCTAGATACATATACTTGCATCCATTTTTAATCTACGCAAAAAATATCTGCTCTTAAAGACTGACATTTTGGGCCGGCCCGGTGGCGCCCTGCTGCTTGGGAGCGTGGCGGTGCTCCTGCCGAGGGTTCAGATCCCACGTACAGACCGGTTCCCGCTCACTGGCTGAGCGAGG
>NW_007866225.1:0-603 GCF_000696425.1 Galeopterus variegatus
CAGGAAAGCTGAATGGGAGAAGGGGTAACTGCACCCTCACATAACCTGAGCTGTTCCATCCTTAAGGAAATCCACGTGGCTCAAAACAAGTTGACGAAGAAAACCGAGGTTCCTAACTCCCAAGATTATGGTCAAATAATGCTCCTCAAATATATTCTTCCCTGAATTAGGAAATATTGTGTTCAAGTTTCAATTCAACAAACGTTTGTCTTGAAGTGTGCACAGTATAACTACATGAACTTAAGCACCTAAAGGATTAACTTTTAGCACCAACACAACTTATTGGCAATACATAAAAAGTGCTGCTTTGATACAGACTTAAAATACATAATGGTACTGCTTGGACTTTACGACTAATAACTGCCCCATAAAATAGAGGTCATAAGAACTGCAGTAGTGCAGTTGGGGAAGGCTTCCAGATTGTCCTTGCATTGCTCAGTAAACCATAAACTCTGACTATAGGTTCCACTTCAACTTAATATAAAAAAAGATTACTTTTCGGCCGGCCCGGTGGCGCACTGGAGAGTGTACCGCTTGGGAGTACGGCGGCCCTCCCGCCAAGGGTTCGGATCCCATGTGGAGACCGGTTCCCGCTCACTGGCT
>NW_007866226.1:0-603 GCF_000696425.1 Galeopterus variegatus
CAACACTCAGAAATGAAGTAACTTCTGAGAATTGAGCCAGTGCCTTTTTCTGCTATACTGTGAACTTTTTTACACAATTTACAAAATATGCTATTTCATGTATGAATTTACCAAAAGAATCAAAGTATATAATGACATCTCATTTTACACTTTTTCCCACTTATTCAGAGAATATCATTATTGAGAACCACCTTAATTCATGATTTATTCATGAGGTTCAGAGAGTAATATATTTGGGTGGTTTCCATTTAGACACTACAATGTTAGAATCAGTGCATGCATTTTTGTGAAAGGATTGAAATTATATGAGAGGTAAAGGATGTGCTCAAAGCAAATGATATGAATTCTATTAAGCCACTTTATTTCTTTAGTCAATTGTGTGTATAGTATGGTTAACCTGTTTCCAAGTATTTTCCCCCATTTTTATTTATTTAATTATTTTCATATGAATTTCTACTTTCATTTTTGGATGATATTTTTCTTCCTGGAAAAGTGTTTAGTTTATCTGTCTTTAAAATACCATAAGTTTTTTAAAACCTCCGCATCTTTTCTTCTGTGTAAATGGAAAAAAATATATGTGTGTATATTATGAACAGTATTTGA
>NW_007866227.1:0-603 GCF_000696425.1 Galeopterus variegatus
TAAAAGCACAGGCAACAAAAGAAAAAATAAACAAATGGGATTATATCAAACTAAAAAGCTCCTACATAGCAAAGGAAACAATCAACAGAGTGAAAAGTTAACTTATGGAATGGGATAACATATGTGCAAACTATATATCTGACAAGGGATTAATTTGTAGAATATACAAGGAATTCAAACAACAATAAAATAATAATAATTATCCCATTAAAAAATGAGCATAGGAGCTGAATAGATCTTTTTCAAAAGAAGACATATAAATGGCCAACAAGTATTTGAAAAATTGCTCAACATCACTAATCATCAGAGAAATGCAAATCAAAACCACTTTGAGATATCATCTCACCCCAGTTAGACTGGCTATTATCAAAAAGATTGAAAATAACAAATGCTGGCAAGGATGTGGAGAAAGGGGAACCCTTCTACACTCTTGATGGTATTATAAATTAGTACAGCCAGTATGGAAACAGTGTGAAAATTTCTCAAACAACTACAGAAAGAACTGCCATGTGATCCATCAATCCCACTACTGGGTATACACCCAAGGAAATGGAAATCATCCTGTCCAAGGATATCCTGCACTCCCACAGGGTAGATTTAGTT
>NW_007866228.1:0-603 GCF_000696425.1 Galeopterus variegatus
GTTATATAAATATAAAGGCAAGAGGTAAAAGTTAAAGGATAAAAAAGATATACAATAAAAATATTAATCAAAAGAAAGCTGGAGTGGCTATTTCAGATAAAGTAGGTTAGATCAAATAACATAGACAGATAGCAAAAAGTTTTATTTAAATAAAATAATATTGATAATAAATTTAAATATAAATGGTATAAACACTCCATTAAAAGGATAAGTTTGTCAGACTTCATTTTTTAAAAAATCTAACGACTATACTCTGTTTACAAGAAACTCACTTTAATTATAAAAACAAGTAGGTTTAAAGTTAACAAATGGAAAAAGATATACTATGCAATATCTAATAAAAATCTGAAGTGGCTTTTATATTTATATCAAACAAAACAGATTTTAGAACAAAGAATATTACTAGGGTTAAAGAATGACATTTTCTAGTTATTAAAGGATCAATTCATCAATAGGACAGAACAGGTCTAAAGTCTGTTCTCTTAAACATAGTACTTATAGCAAAATGTGACAGAGTTGTGAGGAGAAATAGACGACTCCATAATGATACTTGGAGATTTTGACAGTCCTCTCTAAGTAATTTGTAGAATAACCAGACAGTAA
>NW_007866229.1:0-603 GCF_000696425.1 Galeopterus variegatus
ATAACACAGCAACATAACAAATTTCTAAGCACTGGTAAGAGTCAAGAGAAAATAAAGTAGGATAATGAAGTAAGACTTAGCAACTGATTTCCTTAAGATGATCACGTGAGTCACAAGGAAGGTGATGTTTGATTTGAGATTTGAACTAATGGAAGGGAAGTGTTCTGGGCTTCTGTGCTGGTGGATCTTCACCTAACATCTCAGTGTCTCTGGAGATTAAAATTTAATTCTACTTTTATTCTACTTCTCTAGTTCTAGAACCATTTTATGCCATTGGTATTTCCAAGAAACAAATTAAATTAAATTGTCCATATTATTTTCTTGTTTTAAGTGCCTATCTTTTGTTTTTCTATTTTATCCATAATTTTTATAAATATGGAGAAGGTGGAAAAGATTGTAGCCTCTTCTTAGGCTGCCATTTTTGAAAGGTAATTTAGTAAAGAAATTTGTACTGTAGAGTAAAGTTCCCAGTAACCTTTGGAAAACTAATAACTATAGAATTAAAATTATTCAGGCCATACAATATTACAAAAATATTCTCGCCAAATTTTATGTCACAAACCTAATTTTACTAATTATTATATACATAGAATTCCAATTGAA
>NW_007866230.1:0-603 GCF_000696425.1 Galeopterus variegatus
GTCCCTTGTTCTGAAGTCTCCTGGACAGCCCCTCTGCCCACCCCTTGAATGTCAGTGTTCTTCTGGCCTTCTGTGCTCCTAGGTTCATGCCCCCAACATCTCCCTGTTCATTAACTCAACAAAGACATATTGGCACCGGCTGTGTGCCAGGCTGCCCTGGCAGAGTTGACACTCTAGTGGGAGACAAACAATAAACGAGATGAACAAATAAAAAACTTGAAGCTGTGATCAGTGTGTGCTCTGAATGAAATGACTGGCTAAAGAGGATGTGGGGGGTGGAACCTACTTAAGTCGTGGGCAGTGACCGGAGAAGGAACATTTAGGCTGAAGTTTGAGGAATGAGAAGGAGCTGGCCATGCAAAGGTGAGGAACAGCTCTCCAGACACCCGGGATGACGACGAGCCATGCATGAGGACCTGAGGGAGGAAACGCTTGGCATGCGTGGGGACCATAAGGAAGCCAGTGAGGCTACAGAGAAATGAGTGGCAGGAGAGGGGACATCAGATGAAGCTGAGATCTGGTGTAGAACCTCGTGAGCCACAAGAAAGTTGTTAGGCTAAGTACAGTTGGAAGTCATTGGATAAGAGGATGAACAACCAAATT
>NW_007866231.1:0-603 GCF_000696425.1 Galeopterus variegatus
TGTTCTTCCCATCTGTTTCCATGGCACTCTAGAGTAAAGCTCAATAGAGAATATGTCACATGTTATTGTTTTTGCTTGTCTGTATTTCCTGTTAAATTGTAACTTCCCTGAGTACAGGAACTGTGCCTGCCTTGCTCCCCACCATACCTATGTTGTCACTTAATAAATCTTTGTTGAATGAGTAAATGACAAAACAGCTCACATAAACCTCGTGAGATCTTCAGGTAGATTCTCACTGATTTCTGAGAAAGTTCTGTTTTCTAAGTGAAATCAATTGAGGACTTCCCCCTATAAGTGAATGTTATTTTTGGTATGGCACTGCACATTTTATTATAGGTATTTTTTTCTAAATTGTATTTCTCAGAATCCGTAGGAGCAGTGAGTCACATAAATGCAATTCTTGGCTGTGCCTTCCCCCACCATCCTGCCCTCCCAGCTAGCCAGACCAAACATTCCATATTAACTGCGTTTTTTTTATTGTCTAAGGGATTTCTGTCTGATTTAGATTGTTCATCAAGATATTTTGTAGTCTTCTTCCACTCCAAAAAGTGTAGCATATTTTTCCCTTTTTATAATGCTCCTTACCTTTTTTGCAAATGCTTT
>NW_007866232.1:0-603 GCF_000696425.1 Galeopterus variegatus
CAGCAGACACTTCTGCCCAGTGTGGCTGTGCACCTTGTTCACTGCACGAGAGCACTTGGTCGAGGAAGTATATGGGGCTAAAAGTCCTGCTTGTACTCCATGCTGCATACACAGTTCTCCCTAGAGACATTGTGAGGACCTTTTGACAGACACAGAGAGCTTCTGGAAGCCCAGCATGCATGAAATTTTTTTGGAGGTCCCTGGTCTGAGGTGATTTACTCAATGTGATTATGGACCGATGTACTAATAAGACCAGAGATGGACATTGTGAGAGACATGGAAAATGGCACAACTAATTGTCTTGTGCATGTGTTTTCTCCCAAGGGGCTGTTTTGGATTTCTGCAGCATAGGAAATTCTCAGAGAAAAATCACTCTCAGGTAAATTTGAGAAGGATTCACTCCTGTGCCCAGAGATAGCAGGGGAAATGCAGAATTAATATTTCCCCTTTTCTTTTCTAGAAATGCCTTTTCCTGTTAAGGAAGCCTCTTTGGCTTAGTGATATGTATAAACTGCTGAGTGCTACCCGCCAGAAAAACATGTCCAAAAAGCTACATGACAAGACATCTTCTAATGAGGATGAGAGGTACAAGAACAGAGAGTA
>NW_007866233.1:0-603 GCF_000696425.1 Galeopterus variegatus
CCTCAGTTCTCAGGCCTTCACCTCAAACAGAATTACATCATCAGTTTCCCTGATTCTGAGGATTTTGGACTTGAACTGAGCCAGCTACCAGCATCCAGGGTGTCCAGCTTACGGATGGCCTGGGGTGGGACTTCTCAGCTTCCATAATCATATAAGCCAATTTCCCTAGTAAATCCCATCTCATCTGTCTATCTGTCTACCTACCTACCTACCTACCTACCTACCTATTTATCTATCCTGTTGGTTCTGTGTCTCTGGAGAACCATGACTAATACACCTGCCCTCTGACTTTTAGTTGGATGGGGCTAATGGAGGGAATTTTAGGAGGTCAGTAGAAAGAAGTCACTTTTTCTGCCCCACTTGCTTCCTCCCCTGCCTGGCCATGGACATGACAGTGGCTACATTATCCTACACCCTAGCTCACCCCCTCTTCCACTAATATAGCCTCCAGTAAATGTGCACCTGCCCCTTCACACCCTGGTATGGCAGTCCCTGGGTGGTTGGTTCTTTTAACCCTGTTCATACCATCAACAAAAACCACTGAGTGATCCATCTGTTTCCTGCCAGGGCTGATGCAGGTTACATGTAATTAAAAAGGCTAAA
>NW_007866234.1:0-603 GCF_000696425.1 Galeopterus variegatus
TCTAACTCTACCTTAGCAAAAACTTAGATATAAAAGAATTTGTGGAACTTTCAGCAAATCTAAAAAAGGATTACTTATTTCAGCATATCCTTCAGTGTTCTATAGTCAGTTCCTTCTAATAGTCAAACAGAATTATCTGCTTTAAATCTTTTGGAAATTTTTTTTTTGAGTTTACAAATTTTATATCTGTTATATATCTGTACATTAGCCCATTTTTAGTCAAAGAACCTTGGAGTGTTCCTCACAAAGTTTTGCTTTATTACTTGAATTTCCTTTTGGATGATAATAAATATTAAATTGTTTTGGCATACACTCTGTAAAGCTGTTGTTTCATGCCTTTAGTAAAGAATTGCTTCATAAGGATCAAGTGTATCAGTTTAGTCAATATTTTTCAAATTAATCATATGGATATACCAGTGGTATTAATGTACTTGAAAAAGAAAATAGAAAAGAAAAAAATATATATTAAATACTCTCTTTAGCTGATGTCCAATTTATAAAAGACTTCAGACTTGTACAGTGAATATGTCTATGTCAGTTAAATTTTGTTATTCACGTTCTATTCAATAAAAAATAAATTTTAGCATAAATTACTGAGCAATT
>NW_007866235.1:0-603 GCF_000696425.1 Galeopterus variegatus
AAACTTTTAGCAACATTACATTAGAAGGGCACTTTCAACAACTCTGGTTGCTAAGGAACGGGGCTGTCATGCTGTGGTCTCGGTCTAGACTCGCGAGACTTGGAGAGGCTCTTCCAGTGTTTTTCCCGCCAGGCGCAAGGACGCGGCTGAGGTGAGAAGGCTGCCGCCATGGGCTTCCTTCAGGTGTTGGTCGTGGAGAACTTCAAGTCGTGGCGGGGCCACCAGGGCATTGGACCCTTCACGATGTTCACCTGGATCATCGGCCCCAATTGTTCCGTTAACTGGGCACCTCAGGGTGGGAGCTGAACTCCTCAACCGGGCCCAATCAGCAGCACTTTGCCTGAGGGGACTGAGGGGATGTGAGGGCGGCAATGCGGCCTGGACTGCGGGAGTCCCTGACCCGGCCGGGGCAGCTCCATCCAGAGTACCTGGCCCTCGACCACCACCCCACTGAGGGGACGTGAAGGCAGTCATGCCTACTGGACTGCGGGAGCCCCTGACCCGGCCAGGACGGCTCCACCCTGAGTCCCCCCACCCTCCACGCCCCCTCGGTCTGGTTTAGTTAATACTGGATTTGTCTTGGCAGTTCACGTTCTTTTTGCT
>NW_007866236.1:0-603 GCF_000696425.1 Galeopterus variegatus
TACCTTCAAGAACTTACCAGAAGACATGTGGCAGCAGGTGCCAAAGATTTAGAAAAAATCACGGGAAAAAGATTTAATTTTTCTTAGTAATTGGTAAAAGACTGCCATTATTCTATTTCCTTTAGTCCAGTCCATGGAAAACATGCAAGGGCTCAGTTTGAGAGCTAGTATTACCTCTACCAAATATCAGGGTTACCATGGAAACTTATGGCAACTCTTGCATTAGATGAGCATCTACACTTCTGATACTGTATGATGCTGATTCACTCATGTTAAAGGATAAATATTTAAAAAGGTAAAATCATGTCTCTATACAAATATAAAATGAACATGTGTCAAAGATTTTAGTTAACTCATTAATTTACGAGGGAACCTATAAGATGTTACAACTATATCAAAGAAATCGAACAACACACACATACTGATAATGCTAAAATGAATTTTTAAAAAATGCAAAACTAGTCAATATCTGCAGAGTAATAACCAATTACATTTTATAGGACAAAATTTATTTGCATTTCCATGGATGAGAATCATTTGCATTACTACAAGTTTTCTACAATTTACGGAGTTGTAAAATAGCCCAAAGACAATGAAAACTGC
>NW_007866237.1:0-603 GCF_000696425.1 Galeopterus variegatus
CTATCCCGAAACCCCTGAGGTAGTACTGTACAGGTGAGTTGCTGGGAATGATGTGTATCAGGATCAGTCCAAGTGAAGGCAAACAGGTTTTGACAGGAAGGGTGTAAGGGGAGAGAAAAAAAAAAGCATCTTTGAGGTCAAGCACAGAGAAGAAATGGGTTGTTGTTGGGATTGTGGATAGAAGAATATAGGGGTTAGAAATGATTGGCGTTATGGGTAAAATGGCCGCATTAATGGCCCTGAGGTCTTGAACTGAACAGTATGAACCATTGAGCCATTACGCTTTATAACTGGAAGGATGTGTGTTTTAAAAGGTGAGTGGGTAGGCTGTAAGAGATGAGAAGAAAGGAGTTGTTGTACGATGGGTTTTAAGCCTCTTAGGTGCTTCTTAGCAATGGGGTATTGTGAGACATTGGGGAACAAAATCCCTGCAACTTAACAAGGATAGGGGAATGGTGCATAGCAATGGAGGCAGAAGAAGTGTCCCATACTAGGGATTAACCTTGTCTGAGGGGGAGGGGAGAGGGGAAGGGGAAGATGGACACCTCAGGGGCCAGGTCTGGAGCAGCCTGTAACAGGAGTATTGTAGCTGGAGTTAAAATG
>NW_007866238.1:0-603 GCF_000696425.1 Galeopterus variegatus
TTTTAAAATAACCAGTAGCTTAAATTTATCCTCTTAGATTTAATATTAAAATACATAATGTGTATATTTATAAAGAGACTATTGTTCTTTCTTTGAAATGTGAATTCGATTGTTTTATTTTAGTAGCCTCTCATAGAGAAAATTCTTTAAATAGCTTAAATGGATTTAATATATCTACTCGATCTGTCTTTTTGTTATGCTTACAAATATACAGAATTCGGTATTTTTTCAGTTAGTTTCTCCATAGGAGAAGTAAGTTTACAATAAAAGTAATTAACATCCAAATTCTCTGCTAGTAGAAATTATTTTAAAATGCCTATCATAATTGCAAGTCTTTTGAATAAAACTGTGGTTTATCATCTGAGACATAATTGTTTGGGAATACTTTTGTTTTTATTCTGTAAAAGTTATTTGAAGCTATACTGTTGTCTGTTCAAGTCAATTAGTGAAAGTTACGATTGTAAACTTACAGCACAATAAACATGCTTTACATTTAAATAGAGCTTAACTTTTTTAGAGCATTTTATATTAGTAATCTTATTTGATACTTAATTCTTCAACAGGCAATGCTGGTATTCTCCAGCCATTTTATGGATGGAGAAA
>NW_007866239.1:0-603 GCF_000696425.1 Galeopterus variegatus
TTCTGGGAAAAGTGGGTAGAGGTGCCTCCAGGCCATCAGGAACTAGGGAACCTAGGAGCGTTGCTGAAACAAGAATGAGATGAGGGAGGATTCCACAGGTCAGGTTCTCTGGGAAGACGAGATGGAGCTTAGTGTGCAGAATGTTTATGGGGAGCGCCCTTGAATTCAACACCTGAGAAAAGGAGGCGAAAGGAGCAGGAGTGGGCAGCGGGAGTTGCAATGCTGGGCCAGTGACAGACTCAGCCAGCGCGTGGGGCGCTCGGCAGTCAGAACAGGCCTTCACAGTGGAACTGAGTCCCGCTGAGATGATGGGCCTTTGTCCCCTCACATCCGTTAGTCATTGGATGTGGGCTGTCCTTGGAAGGGGGTGACGTTGGATGAGACAGCTCCCAGTAGCTGAAGCAATTCCCCAAGACGTGAATGACTCACAAGTGTATCTTCTGAGTTTCATATGTGCATACAACTGCCAACCTGACGTCTCTTTGCTGTTTCAAAAGAGATAAAAAGATTGAGAGCCAGGAGTGGAAACATGGACAGCGAGATGATGGTGGTGGCTGTAGAAAGGTCACAGGAGACAAACGCTGGGCTTGTGTCACCCCTTTC
>NW_007866240.1:0-603 GCF_000696425.1 Galeopterus variegatus
TAATATTAAATAAATCCCCTATTCTCTTTTGAAAGAGAAATGGTTTGAGTCATAACTTTTGGGTATCCACATAGTGTGGCTCGGATTTCATTTCATGGCAACTGAAAATGAGGGAAGAAGCTTAGGGAGAAACGTTTTACTCACAAATAGTAAAAATCTGGGTCAGTATATGCTCTTACTAACAGGACTGAAATCAATATAGCCCACAATTACTGTGCATGTATGATTCTCATTAACCAAATATTATTGCGTTCTATAGAGATATGTTAAAACCATTGAATCTCTAAGGATTAAATGAAACTTTAAGAGTTTAGGAGACACGTCTCACCTGAAATATCTCAAGCAATCTTTACTGTTCTGGAAAAAATATAAAATAAAACAATAGACTACCTAAGATAGGTTGTGAAGGGCCTTGCTAAGGGATAATTTCAAAGCTTTAGCAAAACAGGACTATGCAGAAAGAAGCCCAGAAGAGTATTTAGGGGTAGCAATTGGAAAAATGGAACATATTCTGTATTAAAAATAATACTAATTTGGTTTTTTACTTAAGAGGGAGTGAACAGAGAATAAAATAAAAGTATAGGAAAAAGAAGAGAAGCAAAG
>NW_007866241.1:0-603 GCF_000696425.1 Galeopterus variegatus
TTTACATTCTAAGATGTTGTTGCAGAGCAGTTGGGGGAGAGAAGGAGAGGGGAAGGGGGAGGGAAATAGGGCAGGAGGAAGAAGGGGGTGTGGTTGAGGCCTGTGGCACCCACGTCATTCCAGCAGATGAGACCAGGGGGCGTCCAGTGGGAGTTCAGTCATTGCTGGGCTGGAGCAGATGTCAGGGGGGCATGGCTGAAGCCGTCAGTCCCTGACTGCCAGGGCTCAGGAGCCCAGGGCACTTCCAGTGGTGGCATGGTGGTTGTTGCTGGGCTAAGTGCCATCATTGGGGGCATAGCTGAGGCCTCCGGCCCCCCCCCCACAGCCCCCACTCAGGAGTCAGGGGCTCTTCCTATGGTGGGCTGGCGGTCATTGCTGGGCTGGTTGTGGATGTCAGGGAGGCATCGCTGAGGCATTCAGCCCCCACCACCCCAGCTTGGTAGCCCGGGGTGCTTCTGATGGCAGCTCAGTGGTAGTTTCTGGGCTAAGTGCAGTCATCAGGGGGGCATGACTGAAGCCCATGGCCCAGGGGGCTTCTGGTCCTTCTAGGTCATATAGGTGTTCTTTGGTGGTGAAAGACCTTTACTGGTTAATATCAAACTT
>NW_007866242.1:0-603 GCF_000696425.1 Galeopterus variegatus
TGCTGCATAGAAAACAAGAGAACAGCCATTCTTATATAAAGTGATCAAGAATGCTTCTCTGAGGAGATGACTTGGAGCTCTTGAGCTCTCAGCCCAGGTGTAGACAGAACCCATTTCAGTAGTAGCATCTGGCCAGTCCCAAATATACAGGTGTTGTCTTTGTGGAGTCCCAGAAGCTAGAATGGTACATTAAGTGAAACAGGAGTCAACTCTGGGCATTGTCACTATTAGGAGTCATGACTATAACCATCTGGAATGAAGAAGGAGGAATGGCAGATGATAGAAGTCATCCCAAATGACTAACCATTGAGCACGCATGAGACACTCCATTAGGATCCTTAGGACTATTTCTGGGAAGGGTAGAACTGAAGGATCTATAGAGCAGGTAGAGAAAGCATCAAGAGAGACATGATTGGTACCTTTAATTTGATGCTATTCTTTCCATCTCTTCACTTTCCTTCACTGCCTCTCTGCCTGTTTGTTTCATCCAGAACATCCTCTGAAAGATGGGTTTAACCTGATTTAGAGGAATGCTGAAAACGGCTTCTTTTTTTTTTTTTTTTTTCCTTTTTGTCTTTTTTCGTGTCCGGCAACGGATCGCAA
>NW_007866243.1:0-603 GCF_000696425.1 Galeopterus variegatus
GTTAATCGATCTAGGAAAACTAATCAGACTAAGCTTATCGATCTAACTAAAATCATCCAAAGAAGCTCATCGATCTAAGAAAACTCCTCCCACCGAGCTCATCGATCTAAGTCTACTCATCAGATCAAGCTCATCGATCTAAGTAAACTCATCAGACCAAGCTCATTGATCTAAGTAAACTCATCCGAGAAAGCTAATCGATCTAAGTAAACTCTTCAGAACAAGCACTTCGATCTAAGTAAAGTCATCACACCAGGCACATCGATTTAAGTAAACTCATCAGTCAAAGCACATAAATCTAAGAAAACTCACCAGACCGAGCTCATCGATCTAAGTAAACTCATCAGACTGAGCTCAACGATCTACGTAAACTCATCAGACTGAGCTCAACGATCTACGTAAACTCATCAGACTGAGCTCAACGATCTACGTAAACTCATCAGACTGAGCTCAACGATCTACGTAAACTCATCAGACTGAACTAAGTAAACTCATTGGACCTAGCTCATCGATCTAAGTAAACTGATCAGACTGAGCTCATTGATCTAAGTAAACTCATAAGACCGAGCTCATCGATCTACGTAATCTCATCAGACCAAGCCC
>NW_007866244.1:0-603 GCF_000696425.1 Galeopterus variegatus
TATATGGAAATGCAAACACCTATAATAGCCAAAAGAATTTTGAAAAAGAAGCATAAAATGGGAGGATTTTCATCTCCTAATTTCAAAACTTACTATTTAGTTACAGTTATCAAAACAGTGTGGTACTGGCATAAAGACAGACATATAAATCAAAGGAACAGAATTTAGGTTCCTTACCTTTATCTTTACATCTCTAGTCAATTGATTTTTGACAAGGTACGAAGGCCATTTACTGGGAAATGGATGTCTATTCAACAAATGGTGCTGAGATAATTAGATATCCATATGCAAAAAGATAAACCTACATCATCTTCATCTCATACAATACACAAAAATTAACTCAAAATAGATCATAAATTTATATATGAGTTAAAACAATAAAACTCTTAGAGGAGAATGTACAAGAGAATCTTCCAGACTATGAGTTAAATAAATTTATATATAAGAGTTAAAACAATAAAACTCTTAGAGGAGAATGTACAAGAGAATCTTCCAGACTATGAGTTAGGTGAAGATTTCTTAGGTAAAGTAATAAAAAAGCACAGTCAGTAAAAGAAAAAAAATGCTAAATTGGACCTCATCAAAATTAAAAACTTTTGAACT
>NW_007866245.1:0-603 GCF_000696425.1 Galeopterus variegatus
GGGTAGTGCCACGTGGAAGTGAATGTGGCTGACCAGTTTGACAGGGCCTCCCTCAGTCCCCAGGAGATGGACGCAGGCATTGCAGTGGCTGCAGAGCTGTCTGGACAATGGCCAGAGAAGGCACCACATAAGGCGTATGGGATGACATATAGACCTCATGGGGACTTGGAGAGACCCCACCAGAGAGGTGGAGTCTGCCTGGGAAAGCCACCAGGCTCTGACCACGCCAGAACAGAGCAGCCTCTACGTTGCCACAAATCCAGCTTTCATACCTAAATGCCAACAGGGCAGGTGGAGGGCGAAAGACAGCCTCCTGGAGCCTAAAGGATCCAGCCAGAGCCCTCTGACCTCATGATGTGTATCACCTGTTCCACAATCTAATGGAGGTCACACTAACCACCTCCACACACAGAAGCTACCTTGACCCATGGGGTTAAAAGGTGGCTTGAGACCAAACATTTCCCCTAGACAATGAGCAGCAGATAAGGCACTGTTTAAATGATCGCTTCTGAAAGTTTGTACCTAAAACCAGTAGGTTAGCGCCAAAATAAAGGAAATGTATTTTATCCACATGTCTTCTGTATTGTTGTATTGAGAAAGAAT